>NW_025894233.1:210456-257699 GCF_002878395.1 Capsicum annuum
ACTATTTCCTTATTATGAATTTATAATTGATATTGGAAATTCTATATACCTACTATGGGTTGATGTCTCAAGTACCTTTAAATAAGAGTTGGATGGCAATTGAGAAATGTTGATATTGAAGTTGCATTGAGTCTTGGTATTTTTCGGATGGTTTTGATGAGTTAAATTGTTGAAAATATTATGTATTGAGTCTTCATATCCTTGTCCAAATGTCGAATCAGTTATGGTTCAACGCATTGATACCTTGTTGATATTGAGGAAGATTAAAATGTTTTGAGCTAAAATGTGTTAAATTAGGAATCCACAAATTGATATGATTTGATAAATGAGAAAGAGATTTGATTTGGTCTTTATGATAGACCCTTGTGATGTTGTGATGGATTTTTTAACGTGTTCTAAGCTTGTCGGGGAGTAGTACTTAGCACCGAGAGGGAAATTTGGTATTTCCCCAAACCTATGTGCCACCGTAGGGTTGTCTGATGATGATATTATTGGCCAGAGAACCCAATTGTGATTGTTGCAGTTTTAAGGTCGTACTCCCTTGCAAAGAGTATGACTCTCCCGCCAACGAGAGTTTTAAACGTTGTTATTCCACGTAGCTCACGTGGGGTTGTCGGTTATAGGAAACTCCCCTGTCCATAAGAGTCATGTTTATTGAAATACCGAGTCACTCCGAGTTTTGATGTGGTAAGTCAAGTTGCCTATGATGATCTATAATGATTTATGAGGTTTTTCTCCTACATTTCCTATCTAAGATGTTATGAGTTGCATGATTCAATGTCACTTAAGCCAGTGTGTCATTATGGTCCATATGTACGTTTTTACGAAATTTATGATATTATTTATATTTTGCATGCGCCCCCACATACTCAGTACGTATTTTGTGCTGACCCACATATTTTTCCATGGGCTACGTTCTTTCCATGATGTAGGTTCATGTACTCAGCCGTAGTCGCGACAGTGATATCCGAGTGCCGCATCTACGTTCCTTCAATGGTAAGTCCTCATGGTTCGAGGACCAAGTTGCTAGTTTTGGTGCTGTTGTTTTGTGATCCCTTTGGTCTGTTGAGTTAGTTGGGGGTTTGTCCCAATGGCCCGTTGATTTTGCTATATAGAGGCTATGTCAGACTAGTGTATTGTTGGGTTGGTTTGTGAATAGACATTCCATATATGTACAGTCTAACGATATTCCGTGCCATGTACGATGTGATATGATATGTACTTATATATATATATCCTTAGCGTAGCGTGTATGTTGTTGTGTTGGAACCCAAGGGTAGTGTTTTGGCTTAAAGGGTTAGCTTAAGGCTACGTGTAGCCTTGGGCACTGTGTGGCATCTCGTGATAATATTTTGGGGCGTTACAGCTTAATTGCATTCAAAATAGCAATTGTTTCTGCTTCTATACTAGTTGCATCCTTAATAGCTGCTCCTACTGTATACAATAGATCCCCCTGTTTATCTCTTAGGCAAAACGCCCAATAACTTCTCCCTGGATTTCATTGTGAAACACCATCTGTATTGTATTTTACCTATCCAGCTTTTGGTAGCTTCCATAGTACATATATAACCATAATTCTAGGTTTCAGCTTACTGAGTTAAGGCATAATGCCTCGCCAATCTCCTGAGAAGTCTAATGCAGATTTTATTACCTTAAGTAACATCCTCAAATGCCTTGTAACATTCATTATCATCTTGTGTACCGATACTCCCTTTCTTTCGTGCTTCAGTGCATTCCTTCTTATCCAAAGCTCCCATATTATCATAGCTGGCACTGCTTTATAATAAGATTTTTTCCTTGGATTTACATCTGCATTCCACCATGTATATATTATATTTCTCAGACTCAATCCCTGTATATTAATTCCTGCAAAAGAAGAAAAATAGGACCAAGTCCTATTAGCAAAATCAGATCTCAGTAGCACATGAGCCACTGTCTTCTGTGTTGGATTCTGGCAACACCACACATTTTCACTCCCTATCTCCTAATAGTATCATCAAATGAAATCTTTCCTTTCCACATTCTCCACATAAATAAACATATTTTGAAAGGCACACCTTTTATCAAAACCTTCTTATATAACTCATTAGGATTCTCTTTATGCCTGACATAATACCATGCTGATTTGACACTAAAATTCCCCCTTGTGTCCAATGTCCATACTGTCTTGTCTTGTTGTACTTCATTCTGAGGAATATTCACATTCTGAGTTATATGATCCTCCATGTCCCGTGACAATAATTGTTGTAGTTTCTGTACATCCTATTGTCCATTCTTAATCAAATCCTTTACTTTCTGATAACTATCATCCCATTTCCTGATTACCTCCATAATTGAATATAAATCACCTACTCCACTCTAATTGTCATACTAGACATGTTTATTATCTCTCCTTATCCTCCAAAAATTTAAGTGATCAATAAGATCCATTGCCTGTGTCATCTTCTTCTAAACTTGTGTACCACCTCCAGTTTTCCACATAACTTCTTTAGGATGTAATTTGCTACAGTACTTATTCATCATGTACTCACTCCATATAGACCTCTTAGTTTTAAAGTTCCACCAAAGTTTACAGAATAGTGTTGTTGATACATCAGATAGATTTCTAAACCTAAGACCTTCTTCCACTTTTGGAACACACATCTTAAACCAAGCCACCCAATGTCTACCTTTTCCTTCCCCTAACCATATACAAAGTCCCATTTGGCAAGAAAAAAAAAATCATACCATATACAAAGTCGCATTTGACAAGCAACGAAATAAAATAATTTTATCTTTATCAACTATATGCTTTAATTTTAGTGGATTACAATTTAATTGAAATTATTAAAATAGCCTTGTGAGTATTGCCAAAGTTTATTATTCTCTCTTATATATAATTCTTTCTATCTCAATTTATAGAGTTAATTCTTATATCGTCATTTAACTATCGAATTTATTGAAGTTACTTTTCAATTTTTCTTCTATTATTTAATCATCCCAGTATTGTGAAATCATACTAAAGTCATTTTTAATTATCTTTTCTATATGATCATTCAATTATTGAAAAAGATTAACTAAAATTATTTTTAATTTTTTTATCTATAAATTATCCATATAAAATTATCCAATAATAATTTTATATTCTAGCAAAAAAAAAATATTTCCCTTTCTTAATTAGCATGTCATGCTATATAACTTTTTTTTTTTTAATTTTTCATGTCACTTAGGATAAAATCTACACTAATTTTGAATATTAAAGAATTTACATCTAACTATTTAGTTTTAAATATATGCAATTTAAGTCCTAATTCATTTTGATTAAGTATTATCATCCTAACAAGAATATTTCTAGATTCAATTACTTATTAATTTGACTATAGAAAATAAAATTGTGCCATCTAATTTGATGTATCAATCGAAGATGTTAATTAAAAAACACTAATAATCCACTCATAACTTTTGTCCTAATATGAAATGGATCAAAATATTAAAGTACTTCAAAGAAGTAATTTGCATTATGTGTATTATGTGAGGTTTAATGACTCCTGTCAACTAAGTATTTATTTTAAAAACACGATTTCATTTATAATAATTGTTATTCAAGTATCTATAAACGAATTATTTGATTCCTAGGGATATAAAAGTTCACTATCAAAATTAACAAGAGCATTTATTTTTACGTTTAAATTAATTAACAATTGCACTGAAAATCATTCTGGTTAGAATAATAAAATCAATTTAAAATAATTTAGGATTTAAATTGCCATATAATTAAAAATTAATGGCTAGATTTGATATTTTGTAATCAAAACAAGTCTAGGTTTTATCTTACATTGCTTGAAAAATAATAAAATCAACATGTCATGACATGCCAATTAGAAATTTATCGATAGAAATAAGATTTTTTTTTTTAATTTAGAATACGCAATTAAAGTTAGATGACTTTATTGAAAGAAAAAAAATTCAAAATAATTTTAGCGGGATTCTCTCAATACTTGAATGGTCATATAGGGAAGATAAATTCAAAAATAACTTTTGTAGGATCTTCTCAATAGATATATGACCATAAAATGGAAGAAAAATACAAAGTGACTTTAGTGGGATCTTCTCAATACTTGAGTGACAATACTACTTCAATTTATATGACTTATTTTTTTAGTCAATCCCCCACCCCCAAAAAGGACATATTTCTAGATTTTGTAACAATTTTATTTTATAATGCATGTTTAATTTTTAATGAAATAGTTTATAGTCATACAAATATTTAAAGACTTATTTTAGACCACATATTTCAAAAGTCTTTTTTTTCTTTCTTAAATTTCGTGTCAAGTCAAACTAACACGTAAAATAAGACGGAGGGAGCATTTATTTTATAGAAAAGGCATAAATACCCCTTAAACTACAACAACAACAACAACAACAAAAAATCCAGTGTATTCCCATATATGGGGTCTGGAGTGGGTAAAATGTACGCAGTCCATACCACTACCTTTGGAGAATTAGAAAGGTTATTTTAGATAGACCCCCGGCTCAAGACAAAGAATAGTAAACAAATTTGTAATAAAGCATTAAACAAGATGGAATAACAGAAATAAGACACCCATAAAGTAATACCCTACACTATCGAACCAAAGGCACCCCAACCCCATACCTTCCTACTAGCAACTCCAACCTATAGATATAACCCTAAGACTACCAGCCTGATTACCTCAAAGCTCTCCTAACTACTGGCTATGACCCACCTACAAGCACTAGACTTTTAACCTAATTCATGTCTTTCATACCTTCTTATCTAGGGTCATGTTCTCAGTAAGTTGTAACTGCTTTATGTCACGTCTAATCACCTCTCTCCAGTATTTCTTTGGCCTACCCCTACCCCACCTGAAACCAGCCAAAGCTAGTCTTTCACACCTACGAACTGGAGCATCTGTGTCTCTCCTCATCACATGCCCAAACCATCTCAAACTAACTTTCCGCATCTTGTCCTCCACCAAAGCTACTCCCACCTTCTCTCAGATAGTTTCATTTCTAACCCTATCACCCCTAGTAAGCCCACACATCCAATCCAATATCTACATTTACGCCACCTTTAATTTTGAAATGTAAAAGTTCTTGACTGCCCAATACTCCACTTCATACAACATGACCAGGCGGACTGTCACTCTATAGAATTTTTCTTTAAGCTTGAGCAACACCTTCTTATCACATAACACTCTCGAGATGAGCCTCTACTTCATCCATCCTATCTCAATACGGTGGGATACATCTTCGTCAATATCTCTATTCCCTTGAATCATGGACCCGAGATACTTAAAACTATCCCTCTTACAAACATCCTGGGAATGCAACCTTACTACTTCACTGTTCTCCTACCTCAAGTCATTAAACTTGTATTCCATATATTCTATCTTACTCCTACTCAACCTGAACCCTTTTCGACTCAATAGTTTGCCTCCAAACCTCCAATTTATCATTCACACCCTCCGTATCTCATCAATCAAACCAATATTATCTGTAAAAATCATACAACAAGGCACCTCTCTGTAAATACATTACGTCAATACATCCATCACCAATGCAAACAAAAATAGGCTAAGATTCGATCCCTGATGCATCCCTGTCAAGACAGGAAAATGCTTTGAGTCTCCTCCCGTTGTCCTCACCTAAGTCTTTGCTCCATCATACATGTCCTTAATCAATCTAATGTATGCCACTGGGACCCCACTCACCTCCAAGTATCTCTAAAGAACCTCCCTAGGAACTTTATAGTACGCCTTCTCCAAGTTGATGAACATCATATGTAAGTCTTTCTTCCTATCCCTATACTGCTCCACCAGTCTCCACACTAGGTGAATTACCTCTATCGTTGAGCTACCGGGCATAAATACAAACTGATTCTCCTAAATATACACCATCCTCCTCAACCTACTCTTGACCACTCTCTCCCTAATTTTTATAGTGTGACTTAACAACTTAATACTCCTATAGTTATTGGAACTCTGGATGTCACTCTTGTTCATATATAAAGGAATCATTGTACTCTATCTCCAAACCTCGAGAATTTTCACAGTCTTAAAAATATTGTTAAATAATTCAATCAACCACCTTTAAACCAGCCTCGCTAGTAAACTTCCAAATATCCACTGAAATCTTAGCAGGACCCATCGCTCTACCCCTTTGCATCCTTCGAATAGCCTCTCTAAACTCCTTCACCTTAAAACGTCTATAATAACTGAAATCACAACCCTCCTCTGAGTGTTCTAGCTCCCCTTACATAATGTCTCTATCCCCCTCATCATTCAAGAGTCTATGAAAATATGAATGCTATCTTCTTTTAATGTGAACGTTTTCCACCAACACTCTACCATCCTTCCCCATTAATGCACTTTACTTGATTGAGGTCATAAATCTTCCGTTCTTTAGCCTTAGCAAGCCTATACAACCTTTTTCCCCATCTCTCTTCTCTAATCCTGTATACAATCTCTCAAATACTACCGTAACTGTTAAATTAGCCTCCTTCATAGCTAACTTGTACTCCTTCCTATTCACCCGTTTCTCCTCTTTATCCTTAATCTCAACCAACTTAGCATATGCCCCCTTCTTAGTCTTTACTTTCTTTTTTACTTTTTCATTCCACTACTAGTCTTTCGGATGCTGTCCAGTCTGGCCCCTCAAGACACCTAACACATCTCTAGCAGTCTCCTTGATGCAACTAGAATCCCTATGCCACATACCATCTATGTCCCCTCTACACTTCTACACCCTCATTTCTGCCACCTTCTTTCTTATTTCCAGCATATTTATGAGCGTCAAGCCATCCTACTTTATTCTAGATTAACCCTCCCTACCCCTTCTCCTCTTGTCTTTATTTATACCCAATTCCATCACCAGAAGCTTGTGCTGGGTCAAAAGATTGTCAGTTAGAATGACCTTACAATCTTACACAACGCCCTATCCCCCTTCCTAAGAAGAAAAAAGTCAATTCACCTTTGAAACACCACAACCACATTTTTGTTGAGAGGTGAACTACTCCTTTGAAATGCATGTTGATCTGAGGCGAAATTATACACCTTAGTGTTGTTATCCTAGCTTATTTAGCCTTGTTTAGAGGACTTCTTGTGTGCTTAATGAGTTAATGATTATATAAATGTGCATCTAAGAGTTTAAGTACTTTATAGCAATGTTTAAGGTGTATTTCAAATAAGTTTGTGCTTAATTTCATTATTTAGAGTTCATATGAGAAAACTAGTTTTACTAGCTTAAGTTAGGTGATGTTCTATTCTATTGCGATGGATTGTGATGTGTTGAAAGAGTTCCTAATAGTTATATTGTGTAATTATGTGTGTAAAAACTTGTTTATAGTGTTTAAATTACAATTAAATCAAGACAAGAATCAAAACCAAGTTAAAGATAAAAGAGGCAAAACTAGTATTCTTAGCTTAAGTTTCTAGTTTGTCGTCTTGGATGTTGTGTTGTTTTGAACTCTAATTTTTTGTTTTTAATCCTATAGGATGCTTGGTAATTTGATTATGATTATATATAAAGGATATAATATCTTCAAATAAAGTGGAAACAACTCAAAAAGTCTTGGAATGCATCAACAAAAGCACATGACGCAACTTGACTTGAACTTGACACCTGGGATGTTAAGGGCTCGTTGTGGTCCCAAGATATGGAAAAATTGCGTATGATACAGATGGTTGGATTCCTAAGGAACCTAAAACAGTGGGTATCCTTGATAAGGGCATGTCGCGTAGTTAGACTCACAAAATTATCCCCGCAATGCGGCCTAGCGCAAAAATTCAGCAGTTTTGTCCTTCTATAAATACGGCACTTGTACTTGATGTTATACACCTTGGAAAACTTTGAAAATTTGAGAGGGTCTGGAAAACAGTTCAATTAGGGTTTTTGTTCTTTAAATTTTTGCTTTTTAATGGATTTATCATGTATTCAATTATTTTAATTACGGTTATGTCTATTAGCAGCTAAAAGCCCCCTTTCTGGGGTTAAAGCCAAGAACATGATTGCTATTACTTGGAATTGAATTGGGTTTATTTATTTATCATATTTGTTAGTTTATTTACCATTTTTATCATTATTTTAAGGATTCGCAACCCTTGGGATATAGTCATTGTAATCTTTGTGAACTTGGGAGGGGGAATAAGATGATAGAACATGAGGGTAAGTAGAGTAAGGTTCTTATTCCTTTATGAAATAAGGAATTTGAATTAGAATCTAGGATAGGGATATACCAGAAGCCTTTATTGGTTCACTATGGGATGAAATATAAATGTGCTTAGTTTAGTGCAAACATCGCCGCTCAACAATATAGTTATGGGTCTGAGTTAGATAGGTGGTTAGAGGTCAGGAGACCATCTTTATAAAATCAATCCCATAAATCATCAACCAAGATAAATAACTTAACCAATGAAGTTTGAATGCATAGTATGAATGTTCGTAGTGCTAACCCTAGGGTTTTATCCATTGATTGTCCAAAGTCATTACTTTTACACATTATTTAATTTACTTTTAGTTATAACTCTCAAACTCTCTCTTAGTTACGTTGCACTAATTAATATCAATAGTTAAACTAGAATTAGATAGTTTTTTAACACAAGTCCCTAAAGGATCTATATTCAACTTATTTAAGGCCACTTTACTACTTTGTGAGACCACGTACACTTGCGTATGCGCTTGGGCATAACAAGTTTTTAGCGCCATTGTCGGGGACTTATAAATTGGCAACAATTGTTGTTATAGTTTTACATTGTATATTAATTTGGTGCTTTACACTTGTTTTTTGGTATTGAATTTGCAGAAAGCAAGTTGAAAAATTAGTAGGCTGACATGGGATAGGGAATTAGTCAAACCAAACCACGAACCCGAGCAACTGTATCATCAATTGAGGAGAGAAACAAAACTTCTCCACCAATTCTCATAAATTCATAAGGAAGAAAACAATTCTGCTCTCATGGTTGAAGAACAACTAGCCCGCAGGACAGTTCTCAAAGTAACAATCCCACTTCCAATAAATTTGACCTCCCATTTTTAGAAACCAGCTGCTTGTGGTAATTTTGAGCCGAAACAGAACACAGTTCATCGTTTGATCAGTGGTAGACAGTATATGGGGCTTTCACATAAAGATACACAAGTTTATCTACGATACTTTTGGGAGATCGGTGAACATTCATCCCGATGGGCATGTCAATTGATTATGTAAGGCAGACACTATTCCTGTTTTCACTGTTGGGAGAAACAAAAAAGTGGTTGAATGTTGAATTGATAAATTTAATCACAGCCTAAGATGACTTAGCCTGGAAACTCCTTATCCGATTCTTTCCATCTGTCAAGACTGCGAGATTGTGCAGTGAGATTATGTGCTTCAAACCGAAGCCAGATAAGAATTTATATCATGCTTGGGAGCAATTCAAGGCACTTCTTTGGAACTGTCCACATCATCAGCAGGCTAATGAGGTATTAGCTCACACTTTAATTGAGGCACTTAACCATAACACAAAAAATTTGCTAGATTCAACTGCAGGTGGTAAAACTTTTGAGCTGAATTATAATAAGCTTTATACTTTGTTGAACTAGATTGCACAAGGAAATCCTGAGTGGCATTCAGAATCAAGAAATTTCACAAAAAAAGGTGGCAGGTGTATTGGAGGTGGACCAATTTACTGCTATCTCCGCTCAGATTTATACACTACAAAATTAGATAAGCAATATGATATTGGGGGTTACACAACCTGTAGCCACAGTTAATACAATTCAACAGTCTACAAGTTGGTGTGAGGTTTGTGGTAACAATGGGCATTCAATGGCTATGTGTGCTATAAATCCTGAGTTTGTGATGTTTGTGGGTAATGCTCAAAGGCTAAATTATAAGAATGCCTACAATCTGAAGTGGCAGACTCAACCACCAAATCAATAATGAAATGCCTAATAACAGTAATTTTAGTAACCACAGTGTAATATCCCAAAGTTTCTTCACTAGTTTTGTCCCAAGAATGTCAAGTATTAGCTTCTAAATTGAATGATGTTTATTCCATGAGGATTTTTTTATTTTTATTTTTTGTATGTGGGAAATTCAATAATATTTTCATCGATATAAGATTCTCTCAAATCCGATAATCGAGTAAAGAGTTATGACTATTTTAAGTTCCTAATATAAAACAACGCCAAATTGGTCAGTGGCGCACCGCGCACAATATAAAATGGCAATTGTCCTTTTTCTAATGTCCCAGTGCGATTTCTCCGTGTCGCACCAAACTTCTAGGTCGCAAACGAAGTGGCAACGTGATGACTCTGCGTCATGCCATTTCCCTATTTCCCAATTATCAAATTCTAGTGACACGACGCGATAGCGCTGCGTCGCGCTAGGGGTCCAGGTCAAAAAATTTTTACCAATTTTAAAAGATGCGTCCAAGGTTAAAAGGGTTAATTTCTCACCCCTATTTAAACCCAATAACACGTGATTTATCCATTCTTCACAAAAAATATGCTAGTTTCTCTCAATTTTCTCTCAATAACAAACTAGGGTTTCAATTGGGGATTTAATTTCAAGGAAATCTCTCCATCAATCTTTGCTAAATTAAGAACTAAGGTATGCGTTGTGTTGATTTATGGATTTCTTTCATCCATAAAGCTCAAGAACCCTATTTTAAATTATGAATCATGATTATTTTGTTATGGGTTGCTCAAGTTATATGATGTTGTTGTTTGATTCCCATGTTGGGATCCTTATGTGAAATTATGAAAACTACGTTAGCATATAAATTGAAATCCATGAATTTGGTGGTTTATGATTTGTGAAATTTGATGATTTCACCTATGCCTTATTTTGTGCATATAAGGTATTTAATAAAATGCCTAAAGGGATAGAAATTATGTACTATAGCTAAATTGTGACCCAAATAATGATGTATGCTTTAACCTTATGTTCAAAATGACTTCTATGTTTATCTTATGTATTGAAATTGCTTATGGGATTGCTCATGAGTTATCTTTATGAAATTACACTATGTATACATGCTATCTTATTCACTTACCAAGCTATGATAATCAAATGCCCATGAAATATCTCCAACTATTGTATTATGGATTGTTGATGTTGGTCATGTATTCAATAATGTCATGCCTTGTCAGTTTTCTTCCATAGAGTCCTGGGGGTACTTGTACCTGAAAAATATAGTTGTGTGTCTAGATTTAGTGTCATGTTTTCATGATATCCTCAGTCAATCCATGGTCCATAGAACCCAGTCAGTCATGTGACTCAGGAAAGCTCAATAATTACGTAATCTCAGTAGTATTCCATCAGCTAATGAAACTCCATAAATTCAGTCTAGTCCAGTTCAGTTAATCATGTTTAGTGTCTATTCGGATAGGAGTAGGAGCTTGCACTGAGTGAACCTAAGGATGAGAACTCACTTATTATATGAGGGTGTGATTCTTAGAAGCAATCCTTGTATTCCAGAACTACGTAGCCAGCGTAGGTTGAGATATCATAGCCTATTATATGAGGGTAGATGAGGTGGATTAACCTATTCTATTAGGGTTCCCACTGTTCTCACTAGAGTTACCTGTTATATAAGGGTTATTTACATATTGTCCTTACCAGTGGCGCGCTATTGACACCCTTCCAATTGGGGTTATAGATTGGATCCCAACTCAGCCATAATGGCGTATTAGGGGCATATTGATTAGATGAATACTTCCCATAATTTCAGTTACAGAATTAGGACTATCAGATTCAGTCATTCAGTCTCAGTAATAGAACTTAGATAGTTCTAAAAAATTTAGGGCTATCAAATAAAGTCAACTCGAACTAGTGTGTAAACCCTTTGCATTCAGCCTACCTCCCATGCATACCAGTACATTGAAAGTACTGACGCAATTGTGCTATGGTGTCTTATACCATAAGTTCAGAAGTATGAGCTCTAGAGCGTCAGTAGCATTCCAGTCTCCGCAGTTAGAATTAGCAGTGAGTCCTCATCTTTTGAGGACATGGTCATTTCTTTATTATCTCATTAATTAGTTTATTAGTTGGAGTTAGTTGGGGACGTGTACCATCATCTCCTTATTCAGACATTTATGTTTTAGAGGCTTTTCAGACTATAGTATGTTTAGACAATTTTGTTTTGGACATTTATACCCCATCCCAGATGTTACATTTAATCGGATATTATGTTACAGTTTAGACCTTATGGCCTTTCAGTTCATGTTTCTGAATTATACAGTATATCATGCAGTATACAGGCACAGATATCAGTCATGGGTTAGCTTATATTTCTTTGGGGTCATGATCACCATTTAGCATTTTGGGTACCAAATTTGGGGTGTTACACACAGGCTCAAGTAAATCAGTCTACTAGTAATATGGAAGAGATATTGAAACAAATCTTAGTTGCTCAAGCATAATTCATAGTAGATATAAAGGGCCAACAAACAACTACAAGGAGCTTGGAGTTGCAGATAGGTCAGATAGCAGCAACATAGAATACTAGGCCTCAAGGTGGTTTGCCAAGTGATACTAAAATTCCTAAACATATTATTGCAATCACTTTAAGGAGTGGCAAGGAGCTCAACAAAGAACCTACAAAAAAAAACTAATGAGGTAGATGCTGAGTTGGTTCCTAAACAGGTAGATGACAGAGTTGTTAAAAATTTGAGGAAGTCCGAGTACTCGAAAACCATAGTTACTGAAGAGGTGAAGAAGATCCCACTATTACCTTTTCCACAAAGGCATATAAAAGTGAAGAAGGATGTGTTCTTGAAGAAGTTCTTTGACACCTTCAAAGAGATACACATTAACTAACCTCTTTTAGATATTTTGCAGTGAATGGCCAAGTACGCTAAGTAGTTAAAGTATATGGTCACCAATAAAGTTAAGCTATAGGATGTTGAGACAATAACACTTACTGAGGAGTGTTGTTTTGTGGTAAAGCAGAAAATGCTAAAAAAGCTCAAAGACCATGAGAGATTTACCCTCCCCATTTAAATTGGGAATAGTTAGGTGGTGCACACACTTAGTGACTTAGGGTCAAGCATAAATTTGATGCCCCTTTCTTTGTTTGACACTTTGGGATTGGGGAAGTTGAGATCGAGCTCGGTGTAGCTGTAACTGGAAAATGGGACCATAGCCCATCCTGAAGGAGTCATAGAGGATGTTCTCATCAAGGTTGGTAAGTTTATTATTCCTTGCTGACTTTATTGTTTTAGATTTTTAGGCAGATGAAAAAGTACCAATTTTCTTGGGACGTCCATTTTTAGTGATGAGAGGAGCTTTGATATATGTGATAGGGGTCATGCTCATAATGAGGCTGGAAGATAAAGAGGCAATTTTCAAAGTATACAAATCGCTTAATACACTCTCCCACTACAAATATTTGTACATAATTACAGTGATTGAAGGGAATAAATTTATGGTGGTGGAGTCTATTCCATAAAAGACCTTCATAGAATGCCTCATTAAGCAACCCAAGCTTCCAATACCACAGCCTGACATGATGCAAATTGATGAGCTTATAAAAAGCTAAAGTTGAGAAAGCTATTGACCTTAAGAATTCCCACTCAAGAGGTCAAAAATGAATAAGAAAATGAAGTCCTAGTGCGAGAAAGAGGGTGAAGAAATATAGATAAGTCATAGATTGGGTCGTGCCGTGATATTAAATCAAGCGCTGCTTAGGAGGCAACCCATTTTAAGGTAGGTTTTAATTTTAGTATTTTAGTTTTTACATCACTAGCTTTTGTTTTTGTTGAGTCACAGGTTGATGGAAAATTTGAGTACCAGACAGCCTGAGCTAAGGATCATGGCAAAGATTGAGTGTGGCGTCCCCGAACCCCTTTGATGTGTAAAGATAATACTAGCTAGGCCCAGAGGCCTTGGGGAGTATTCCTCTCTCTACTTTTAAGTATACTTGGGGGACAAAGTAGATTTTTAAGTGTTGGGTAGGGAAATTCCCATTTTTTAGGGTAAATTTAATTTTTCTTGTTAGGAATAAATGTTGGATGTTCTTGTTGGTGCTATATTTGACTACATGATGCAATCATTTTAGTTGTAAAGTACATGTTGATTGTGTGAATGACTACTTTTTAGACTCCCAGGTTCATGATTATGACTCTTGTACTTGTTGGCTTAATTTGAATTCATATAGTTGTTTGGTTAAGAGTCTATGATGATCCTACTTGAGTTGAGCATATGAAAAGTATATGTGAGGTGTTATGTATTCCTTATTGCATTTGATGCTATAACTTTCTTGGTGTGTGTAAAACCAAATAAAGAGTGTGGGTTTAGGAGATGATATATGTAGTTCCTTGATAACTATTTTCATACCTTTTTTTTTACCTACGTTTGTACTTAATCTTAGCCAGCCTCATTGAGCCTTTATTTTATTCTTTGGTAGCCTTATTGTAGCCTAATCCCTTCTTTTATAGACCTTAATTTGATCCAAAGCTCCTTAGCACTTTAGTGTAAAGTTAATTAAGTAAGGAGTTTGAAAATAAGAGAAAATGTGAAAGTGAAGCCCTAAAGTAGTAGTTATTGGTGTGTAAAGTTGATGTGCAATGAAATCCAGTGGCTTACCTTGATAAGCCCGTATCACAAAGCTAGACATAAAAAACTAGGCTCGCATCGTAGTGAGAATAATGAAGTTATAGAAAATACTCCACCATATTATATGCGAATACGCTTAATGAGATAGGGTAAAACCAATGATGTGTGAAGATAGTAGAGGTGAGAGTTGGTTGTTAAAGATTGATCTTAATTGTATAATGTGATGTATTAAAGCGCTTAGGGAGGATAGTCACTAATACCGACCAAAATAGTTCCTACCTGTTCCTTAGCCTACATTACAACCACTAAAGAGCTATTTGATCCTAAGCTTAAAATTCTGATATTAGTGGATTACTACACTAAGGGTAAGCCTATGGTTCATTATGTGTAACTTGTGAATTCTTTGTGAGAGTGAGCTTAATTTGATTCTTGTAACCAATTGGTGAAAAGTAGCATTTATATGAGTGATTACGGGTAACTCTCTTACTGTGAGGGAACATGTTTGATGAATGTTGGGTGAATTATATGATTTATTTAATTAAACAAGGGGCATGAGTTTTCTAACTAGGTGAGTCAATTCTTGAAGCTAGGATGTTTTGGAGTAGTATTCTTGAGCTTTCAATTGTGTACATGACATGCTTAGTGTAGAAACTTGCATTCTATGTAGTCACTATAGTGCTAGCTTGAGTGTCTTGCTTGTAGTATAAGTATGGAATCACCTCATCTTATTATGCTTTGAATAGAGAGTTGTTCGAGGACAAACAAGGCTTTAAGTGTAGGGTGGTGATCCGAGGTGAATTTATGCACCTTAGTGTTGTTATCCTAGCTTATCTAGCCTTGTTTGGAGGAATTCTTGTGTTCTTAATGAGTCAATGATGATATAAATTAGCATATGTGTTTAAATACTTGAAAACAATGTTTAAGGTGTATTTCAAACAAGTTAGTACTTAATTTGATCATTTAGAGTTCATATGAGAAAACTAGTTTTACTAGCTTAAGCTAGGTGATGTTCTAGTGTATCACGATGGATTCTGAAGTGTTGAATAAGTTCCTAATGGTTGTATTGTGTAATTATGTGTAGAAAACTTGTTTATAATGTTTAAAGTACAATTAAATCAATCCAAGAGTCAAAACCAAGTTAAAGATAAAAAAGGGCAAAACTAGTATTCTTACATACAATTAAATCAATCCAAGAGTCAAAACCAAGTTAAAGATAAAAAAGGGCAAAACTAGTATTCTTACCTTAAGTTTTTAGTTCTTTGTTTTGGATGTTGTATTATTTCGAGCTCTAATATGAAGTGTTTAATGCTATAGGATGCTAGGGAAGTTGATTATTATGATATATGAATGATATAAAAGATTCAAATCAAATAGAAACAGCTTAAAAAGGCTTGGAATAGATCAATGAAAGCCCAAGATGCAACTAAACGCGATCTGGACACCTGGATATCAAGGGAGCATTTCGGTCCCAAGACATGGCCAAATGGTGCATTATACAAATGGTTGGCTTCCTAAGGGACCCAAAATAGTGGGTATCTATTATAAGGGCACGTCTCAAAGTTAGATGCCCAAAATTAGCTCCGCAACGTCGCCTTGTGAAAAAATATGGCAGTTTTATCCTCCTATAAATAGGACACTTGTATATGATGTTATACACCTTGAAAAACTTTGAAACTTGCAGAGGGGATGGAAAACGCTTCAATTTGGGTTTTTTTTCTTTAAATTTAGCTTTTTAATGGATTTTATTATGCATACAATTATCTTGATCATAGTTATGTCTATTAGCGTCAAAAATCCCTTTTTTTGGGGTTAAATGCAAGAACATGATTGCTATTGCTTGGAATTGAATTGGTTTTATTTATTTATCATATTTGGTTGTTTATTTACCCTTTTTATCATTATCGTAAGGATTTTCTACCCTTGGGAATTAGTTATTGTCATCTTTGTGAACTCGGGAGGGGAAATAAAATGATAGAACATTGGAATAAGTAGAGAAAGGTTCTTATTTCTTTATGAAACATGGAATTTTAATTAGCATCTAGGATAGGGATATACCTAGAAGCATTTATTGGTTCACTATGGGATGAAACATAAATGCGTTTAGCTTAATGCTTTCATTCTCGCTCAACGATGTATCTGTGCGTCTTAGTTAGATAGGTGGTTAGAGATCGGAAGACCATGATCATAAAATCAACCCCATGAATAATGAACCAAAATAAATAACTTAACCAATGAAGTTCGAATGCATAGTATGAATGCTCGTAGTGCTTTAACCCTGGGTTTCTATCTATTGATTGTTTGAAGTCATCACTTTTACGCGTTGTTTAATTTACTTTTAGTTATAACTCTCAAACTCTCTCTTGGTTATGTTGCACTAATTAATTTCAATAGTTAAACTAGAACTGGATAGTTGTTTAGCACAAGTCTCTGAAGGATCGATATTCGACTTTATTTAATGCCACTTTACTACTTGGTGAGACCGCGTACACTTGCGTGTGCGCTTGAGCGCAACACATATATTTAGTTAAAAATTATAGTTTCATTTTCTTTATTATTTCTATTCTTTTTGTTGTTTTCTCTTCTCCATTTACGCTTGCCAGCCCGTCATCACCAAATTGAATAACAAAAGTCAAAAATTTCAAAAAACATACAAAAATATAAAATACTCGTTGTCATTGTTGATTTTGAGGGCGTAAAAACCAAATTGAATAAAAAAAGTCAAAAATTTTGGAAGACATACAAAAATATAAAATGGTCGTTGTCATTGTTGATTTTGAAGGAATAAAAATGATACTCATGTAATTAAGAGGAGGGTGATGTAAGTACATGTGTATGTTAATGTAATGACCTGACTTTTGGTGTTTTGTGTGAAGTATGTGATTCTATGTGATTTGACCATTTTATCCCTCTCAAAGTTACATTATGGTATTTCTAAGGTTTGGAGATGCTTGACACAGATCCCAATGCAATTTGGTGTGAAATATGTGAAATTGTGCTTTTTGATAGCTTGAAAAGTCTTATAGTTGACTTCAATTAGTATTTACTGATCTACGCATTAGATGGCAAAATAGAATTTGCCAGTACTACGCATTAGATGGCAAAACAAAATGTGCCAGTAGGTCCAGAACGTCGATTTTAGGTTGGTGACATAGTTGGTATGATTTTATGTCTTTTATATCTCATTTTGGCCCTCTATTTAGAAGTTGTGAAAATAAGTTTTGGGGGTCAACTCTGTGAAAATGAAGACTTTTCAAAAATTTGATGTCTTTATTGATTCGAGAATAGAATTTGATAGGGTGCATAGTCTATTTGCATTCTCAAAATTTTGGATGAATCTCGAGCGGTTCGTGAAGATTTGAAATTTTCCAAGTCTCCAACTAGTGCACAACTGCTGGTGTGACCGCTAAAGAGGCCATTTGGTTTCTTTTGGGGAGGAAGCTTTAGCATCCCTTTGGCTCTAAAGCGGACCTGGCTACCTAGTAGGTACCGCTAAAATGGTAACTTAGGTGCTTTAGCATTCACCGCTAAAGCAGCCCAAGGTCCGGTTTAGCTGACTGTTACCCTAGCATGGGTACCACATTAGCATCATCTGGGCGCTTTAGTGCCGACTGCTAAAGCGGCTCATTGTCCACTTTAGCGGCACCTGGTATATTTAAATATATTTTTTCATGATTCTTTCACCCTTTTTGAAACTTGGAGCTTAGGGCATGAGTTTTTGAGCTATTTCTTCTATTTATAATCTTGGATAAGCTCCAAATATCTATTTCAATTAATTTTCTTCGACTTTTATCATCTAAACTTTGCTAAAACTTGGATTTAAAGGTAAAATCTAGGGATTTGGCCTTCTTCAATTTAAACCTCAATTTTAACCCATTTTCACTTGAATTTTCTTTTATGAGTTCCTTTAATCATGAAAAATATATTTTTTTGATAAAAATTCTAATTTTACACATATTTTTAGAAAACTCATTTTGGGGGTCCATTTTGACCTAATTTGAAAGTGGTCAATATGGGTATCAATGGCTTTTTTTTTGATGTGTGGATTCTATATTTATATGTTTTAGCTGATTTTGAGTCTACGGGAGAGTTGATAGCTTAGAGATAAAGGCTTAATCATTTTGATTTTGGCATTCGAGGTGGGTTATGGCTTAACTTTCTTCAGACTGGGTTGGGTAGTTAATAACAATGTAAAAACTTGCTATAGGAATGGGTTTGTATCATGGAAAATGTGTTAGGTGATTTATGTGCCCATGTGGGGTCTATATGGATAGTATTCTATGGTTTTTGAAACATTATTTGTTATGTGTGACTGTGTGGGGTCTTATATGATGTTGTTGGCCTGGTATAGAGATATGTATGTTTGGTTGCACTTTTCTGGTGAAAAAAGCCTAGAATTTAGGGTTCATTTGGTGTTGATGACACTTTCTTGCATGTTTAACTTGATGGTTTCTGGATTATATTGGATCATGGATGGTTGGTTGATTTTAAGTGTATTTTTGGCTCACATGGTTGGTATATTGGTTGGATATTGGATATTCTTATTTTGCTTGGTTGTGAGTATTACATCATCATATCATATTAATTCATGAAATATTTGTACCATTGTGGAAATATTAGAAATACCGAAAACACTAGTTTTTTCTTACAGAAAATATGACATCTTTGAAAAACCTCTACTGACGTATGTGTCGGAGAGGAGGTATGGATATTAGAATTGAATATTAGTTGTATATAAGGAAGCTTTAGTTTTGTAGGTGTATACGAAGGTTGTGCGATGACTTCCTGCATCACATCACCTTCATCATTGTCATCATCTTCATTGCAATTCATATATTGTGCTTATGCTATGAATTTCTGTATTTGGCTTGATATCCACCATCCGTTTGATCTTTCTATACTTGTATTTGATATTAGTGTATATTTATTATTTTTTTCTCTACATGTACTTTTTATATGTATGTGTATTAGAACTGTTAGTGGAGATGATGTGGGCTACTGTTTGGGACATTTTTTGATTGTAGGTGACTTACCCATAGTCTGTGTTTATATACTTTATTTTCTACTTTACTCAGTCGGCCTATAATACCTACTGAGTACAAATGTACCGTACTAATTCCTATTGTGCACTTTTAGTGCAGATCCAGGTACAAATATGCCACATGAATAGTTAATTCAGGCGATACTTGGAGACCATTCGAGGTATCGGTTGATCTATGCGTCCAGAGTTGACTTCTACCTTTCCAATCTAGACTATGTCATACTTGTATTCAGAGACAAATTTTTGCTCCTGTTTGGATATCTTATGTATTTTTGACCTTGAGTTGTACAAGTTAGTTCTTACACCGTGACACCAGGTTTTGGGAATTGGTTGGTATCTTGATTATATTTCTGCTTTAACTATTTATATATGTGGCTTAACTCCGTTCTTGGGGTCTTGCCTTGGTTTTGGTATTGTTTTTCTCATTTTATATCAGTTTGAGTGATAGACTTACTTGTCAAGGCTTGCTGCGGCTAATGCCATCATGACCCTTGATTTTTAGGTCATTATAAATTGGTATCAAAACAACTAGGTTTTCATTGGTCTTAACAATGTAAGAATGATATGTCTAATAGAGTCTCGCAGATTGGTACACAGACATCCATATCTATCTTTGAGAGACTATAATATATATTTAGTAAAATTCCTTTATTTCATCCTATATCGTACAAATCTTTTATACCTTTTATTCTAAGTCATATTTCACTCTTTTCTATGTAGATAGTGTGGACTAAATCTATCGAGGCTAGAGATTCAGATCTTTTATCTAAGGAGATATCCCAGTTTAGAGGGCGAGTTGCCAGTCGTGGTTGGGCTCGATGAGGAGGACGAGCACGAGGGTCTTCACTATCCATAGATAGCACTAAAGTATGCTTCTTTGAGCCTAGAGATGAGCATGCTGGAGCTATGGGTCCTACTCCGGCTCCATCGAGTTCTTCTACCCTAGTCTTGGAGGGGTTACTAGTTTTCTTACTGACCTGTTTGGAGGGTTCTCATTTGAGTGCACCTAGTGTTCCTCTAGCTTCGAGTGTTGTACCCCCATCTGTGCCAGAGTCTGAGACACGACCTAAACCAAGGCCTTATTGTAATAGGTAATCTCAAGTCCATCCCGGACCCCAGACCGCCTTCGATTCCCAACCCAACCAAAAAACACATATACCTTGAGTCGGATGAACTCCAACTTATAAAAATATATTGTAGTTACCATGCAATGACTTTGGGATAAGTCTATATCCGAGGTCAACCCAACCAAGTCAATCCATCCAATATCCAACCAATGACCATGTTAAAACCATAAACCAAAGCAAAATGATAACCCAATGTATCTTTATATATGTAACATGATCAATCCATACCCAAGTTCATAGTTGTCCATATAAAGACTCTAAACCAAAACCAAAGAGTATCTAGTCGTGATATACCCCCGACTATAGCCAAAAACCAAAGTCTATGAAAAGACAAAAGCACGTAAAGTAATCCATGACATGAAATAGATGCCTTCTGAACTATGGAAGTTCACTACTTCAATCAAACGCTGACTATTCCTGAATCCGATCAATGAGCAAGAGGAGTAGCATGGCCAGTTCCTGCATCGCATGGGGATACAACCACCTAAATATGGGTTAGCGGGTGAATGCTAGCATGCACTCAGGATAATGATAAAATAATGCAAACCTTAAAAACCAAGTAAACTATCAAGGATTTGGTTGTAATTGTACCATGTAAATGATAATGCACCTAATGTATGAAAGCGGTCCCTAGTTTCCACCAATATAATCCTAAACATCTATAAACCTCAACTATATCCCCACAAGTGATAAAATACTAACCTGGTGCTCAGATGGTATAGAAATCACGACCTTTGGCCCAAAATGTATACTTAAATATAAAATTAACATAATAGTTCAAGAAATTAAGGTAAAAAGGGCATAAAGCTACTACAAGGATCTTATCGAGAAATATTTCCCAAATACTAGGTATATTCTAAGTCTTATACTAAAGGATTTCTTATGCAAATCTATGGTTACTAAAGTCCATCATTGAATATTATAGCATTCTCCCTTCTTAAAAGGGTATTCTTGGCTAAGTTCTAGGTTACCTTTCTATTCTAAATCACCTAATTAGGCTAAGTCATGATATACTAGTCATCAACCAATCCAATGGTCCCTACTTAACATGTAATCTATACTATACACAATCTTATAAAGAAAAGTAGAACGAAGCCTGCCTCAATGCTGAATTGCATTCTTGAATTATCCACAAATTACATGCTTTTGCTCCATTATCTCAAGAATGATATCACACTATCAAATAATTATCTACACATTAATAGGAGTCAACCGGTACCCATATTGTAATGTAAAACTCCAAGCCTAAAATTGAGTCAAAATTGGCCCATGGGACCACTAATGAAACTCAAAAATTAAATCTATCACAATATGCCTCGAAGGACAAGGAATGCATTAAAAATTTAAGCATAAATAGAGTGTAAATCAGGATCAAATTGGCTGCGAAAGATAATAAAATAGAGGAATAAGAATCAAATGGAGGAATTAGGCCAAGGACTTACAAAGGAATTAGTGAAAAATGGTCATATTATCTTTCTCTACACATCCCTAGCTCTAATCAACAATTTTCCATAATTTTCTAATCTCCAAGGAATATTAATGGAGAATTTAGGGTCAAGACCTGAGGGTAAAATTAGGAAGACAATAATATATAGGACCAGAGGTTACCTATGCTGATTTTCAGGACCCTTAGACTTAATTACGACACACATAAAATTTTTTCATAGTAAATACAAGGAAGAAGTCACAAGAATGATGAACAATAAAGGAAAGACATTGCAAATGCAAAGAAATGGATGGACTGGGTCAGGACAGCCCTTCACCATGAAGGAGAGAGAGGGATCATGAACATGAAGGTCAAGAACTTGACCCTTTTAAATATGGCCTAATCCATGTAATCATAAAGAGTAAAATAGGTTTGCACCAAACTTTGGTAAACTACTTAAATGCAGTCCTAATAGACCGCAACCAGGTGCTCGAGATTTGTGTTAAGCCTGTGTGTTAAAATGAACTATGCTACTTAAAACACCCCAATTTTGGGCTCTTGAAAATTTCCTGACCTCAAAGCTCACTGCCCAGACTATGAATCATCATATGAGTCATAGGGTGTCACTATGATTCATAGAACTCTAATCATAGACTGACCAGTATGTTATGGCTAAGTATTTGTGTTAGTCATGATAGTCACACAATAAGTCTTTAGAACTAATTACGAATTGTATAGTGCTTTTTGTAGCCTAACCAATATAATGCCCAAATATTTCTTCCTTGACAATGACTAAACCATACAAGTCGTAAGGTCTGAGTATGAGTTGTCGGGTATGACACATAGTCAAACCAGTGTGCATACCCCATGATACTATCTAGACTATGAGTCTAAGGGATAATTCATAGCCATATGTTACGTATTGTCATGTGACCTTTAACGGCTAGACGATCAATTTTTAGTCTATTTATTAAGTGCATTTTGGTCATTTCCCTTTTTCCTACTTAGACCCCACAACAAATAAAACCCCTTTGGAGTATTTTTTCAAAACTTATTAGTCATAAACACTCTCCTAAACTCTCTCAAATCCCTAAGGCAAGAATAAGCTAGAGTTTCAAGAAATTTTCATGTAGAATTTCAATGGGTTTATTTTTCTCCGTAAATCTTAATATCTAAGTCATGTTAATCTTTCCCAACTCTTAATTTATGAAAAGCATGTGTTTTAATGGTTTAAATTGTATGGATTTGAATGTGGTTTTTGATGTGGCTGAGTGTTTTGACACAGTTGAATCCTAAATTGTTTTCCCATGATTTATTATGCATTTTTATGCTTTATTTATGGTTTTGAACTTGTGGTGTGCATGGGTATAGTGAATAAACAAATGGTCAGGGTCCCCCCCATAATTGGTGTTATGAACTTGGAATTAGTTTTGAAATAATTGTGTCCCCTAAACCCACTTATGTAAACGACCTTGGATTATAAAAGTGCCAATTAGTTTGACTTACTTACCTATGATATAGCATTACATTAATGATTAAACAATGCACATGGATTTTGAAAGCCTTGTTGGCTATGATTTGATTTAATAAATAAAGTGGATCGAGAAATTCACCCAAGTTAATGTAGTTGTTATGGCATAGAGATAAGCTTGCAAGTGTAAGTATATGATGATAACCATGGTATACCTTAATGGTTAGTTCATTGGTTAATAAATGGGTTATGTGAAACTTGCTTTAAATTAGGCTTAATGCGGGTTATGTAGCGAAGCCGTAAAGGTTTGGGTCTTGGATGACTTATACTGGAAACTCATGTTTACAAACATGAGATTTGGTCTTGATGACTATGTGCATAGTTCATACTATTGATATATTTGTAACTTGGATTGATGTGGGGTTTGGAAATTTTTTGGTCTTCCTTGGTACCTCCAGTTCGTGCGACTAATATGCACTGGGCCTTTTTAGTAGGGGGAGATGATCCTATATAGCCTATGGTCGCCTATTTATGACAATATAGCTACCTAGTCCAGGATAAAGTTTCACTTTATGCTAAGCCTTGTTCCTTTTTCCCGACATGACATGCTTATACTTATATAAGATTGTATGTATTAGCTTGTATGGTTTTAAAAATATAGTTCATGACATTATTTTATCCCCTACCCCAGAGTTACATGCTAGTGCTCAACCTATTAACCATTTTGAAAAACTTTATCCGTACGTGATACAAGCATCATAGATACTTCTACTTTTTCAGTGTAGTGTTAGGTGGATCAACTCGGTTCATCAATCTTTAGGAGTGAAATGGTGATCTTCTATTCCCCATAAGACTTGGTCATTTCATATTTTCCTTTCATAGACTAGAATTGAAGAGTTTATATTAACACTATCATTGTCATTGTTGTTGTTAGAGTTAAGGACATGTCCTAACACATTATTGATTTTGGTTTTGTTAGAAGGCTTTGCAGATTACTATGGACTTGGGTGATATTGCTTGGTTATTTTTGTTTGGCTACCAGTTATTGGTTATATACATGTCTTAAATTCTTTGAGCTTATCTTATTCTATCTTGTCATATGTTTAAAATTCATCCGTTGTAGGGGGTATTGTGTTCTGTTTTGCTAGGTATATGGTGTGGGCTCCGATCCTTGTTAAAGTTGAGATACCCGTTATTACCAGGACCTAGTTTGGGTTATGATAAAGTTGGTATCAGATCCTAGGCTTAGTGTCATTGGTGTCCAAAAATCCGTGACAAGTAGAGTATCTTTTATAGATGTGTAGTGCGCCACACTCATAAAGAAGAGGCTACAAGTTATTTAGGAATGCTTCCCTTTCTTGTGTTCTATTTTTGAGCTATAGTGTCTAAGGTCTTGAAAACTCTCTAACTTCTAATTAATTACATTTTAGATCATTCTTCCACGAAGATCTGATGCTTGTAGGGACACTTTCATCCAACTTGAGGACAATGTAGATAAAACTTAGTGGCCAGACTTATTGATAGAACAATATAGGTACCAAATGGGTGTATAAAAACAAGCAGGATAAGCTTGGATCTATCAACAGAAATAAAGTAAGACTAGTTATTCAACATTATAACCTAGAGGAATGAATTGACTATGATGATATATTTGCCCCTGTATTAAGGATTGAAGCGATCAGATTTCTTATTGTATTTACTGTATACATGGCTTTCAATCTCTTCCAAATAGATGTCAAAAGTTCTTTTCTGAATGGAAATTTGAATAAAAAGGTCTATGGCAAGCAACCTCCAACTTTTGAAGATGCAGATTTTCCACATTATGTGCTTAAATTGGAAAAATCTCCCTATGGTCTGAAGCAAGCACCAGGGGATTTCTATGAGAAACTTTTAAATTTTCTTTTGGAAAATGGCTTTAAAAGGGGGAAAATTGATAATACTCTCTTTATAAAGTCCATAGGTAGCAAGTTACTAATTGTTCAGATATATGTTGAAGACATAATGTTTGGAGCTGCTTTTGAATTACTGTGTAAAGAGTTCACAAAGCTAATGGGGAGTGAATTTGAAATAAGCATGATGGGTGAACTTAGTTTCTTCCTAGGCTTGCAGATTAAGAAAACATCACAAGGAATAATGATCTATCAAGAGAAGTACATCAATGAAATACTGATAAAATACAACATGGGAGATGCCAAGCCAATTGAAACTCTAATTGGAACCAGCTCCAAGATATATAATGATGAATTTGGTCCCTCAGTTAATGAGACCATGTATAAAGGGATTACTGGATCCTTACTATATCTCACTACAAGTAGGCCAGATATTGTGTTTAGTGTGGAAATATGTTCAAGATTTCAGGCCTATCCTAAGGAGTCTTACTTTAAAGCTGCAAATAGAATTCTCAAGTATCTAAAAGGTACAGGGGACCTACTCCTATACTATGACAGTTTTGATCTGGTATAATTTGTTGATTCTGATTAAGCTTGATATTTGGTTGATAGAAAAAACACCACCAAAATGGGCTTCTTTTGGGTTGTTCCTTAATCTCCTGGGGCTCTAAGAAGTCGAGCTAAGTTGCTTTATCTGAAGCTATAGCTGAAGCTGAGTATGTGGCTGCAGCTTTTTGTTTTGCTCAATTACTACGGATCAAACAGTAACTAAAGGATTTTAGTATTGTTTTACACACTATCCCTCTAATGTCTAAAAACACAAGTTCTCTTAACATGGCTAAGAATCCAGTGCAACATAAGATGACCAAGCATGTTGATGTGAGGCATAATTTTTTGAGAGTTAGTATTGAGAAGGGATCTATTTTTATAAAGTTTTGCAAGACTGAAATCAGATTGCCGAAATCTTTACTAAGGCTCTACACAAGTAACAATTTGTGAAGAATAGGTTGAGGTTGTGGTTGTTCAAATAACCTGACCTACTAGGTGAATAAGTTTTTCTCCCTAAAATTTGCTATGATCAAGAGATGGGTATTCTTGATAAAGTATGTACTTGCCGGTCTAACTCAGTATCATACCTTTGCAGGTATACACGTATGTGAATAACTTGGGAGGAGGACAAATGTAACATACACAAATTTGAGTATCACTTAATAAAGAGAGGGACCTGGTCCTATGTCTCCGATTAGTATCGTGAATGAGCATTTTTTTATTCTATCAGAAAAAGCCAAGTCTTTTCTCTATGTGTCAAAAAATTTTCTTATCCTAAAAAGAAAGATGAGTCACCCTAAAATTTAAATCAATCTTATCTCACTCTTTCAAAAGCTCATCTTTGTGTGTATATATTACCCTAATGCTTTTTCAAGATATATTGTCCTTTACTTATAAAGAAGCACCTAATTTAAATTAGTCGTTTCCTTAGAATTTAGTGTAGATAAAAACCAACTCTGAAACATTCTTCAGAACTCCAATCCTGCTTCAACCTTCAAATCCTTACTAGGAAAACACAGGACTAAACTAGTCTTCATAGCAACCTTCCTTGATGAACCTCAAGTGTATAAAATCCCTAATAAAATGGTTGATCTTCTTCCCGAAGTCTTATTGTCTAAAAATATCCTTTCATTTAATGAGTCAACCAAGTTAAGTCAGCCTATCCCTTAAAAGCAAGAATCCTTCTTCACTCAACTTATTGATGAAGATTTATCCCTAAAAACACATAATCTTACTAATAGTGTAATGATAATTGATGATTGGGTTGTTCAAAATCTCATTTTACTAAAAGGAGGCCGTTTAATCGTAAGACACAAGATGTTAGTATGAAAACAAAAAGTTCTAGAGTGAAATCTAGGATTCCTACTATGAAACAACAGACTTCAGAGGGACCTAGTCTTAAAAAGAGGAAAATGAGTGAAAGGGAATCTATCATTGCTTTTACTGGAAGGAAATAAGATGAAGAAAGTAAGTTGCTGCCCAAGAAAGTTAGAAATAGGTTCTTGAGAAATCTAAAAGTACTAACAGGGAGGGTTTTTGACTCAAGTGTATTAACAAAACCATGCATAATGGAATTATTTGATCTTATTAAACATCATAAATGGATCTATTTTATAGAAGGACCCATTCCCATAGTCTTTAATGAGGTAGCCAAGGAATTATATTCCACATTAGATTTTTTTGAAGATAGAATGAAGATGATTATTATAGTTTAAGGGAAAAATTTAATCTTGATGCTATGTTACTTGGGAGAATTCTGGATGTTCCTATTAGTAGTCTGAGGACTACCTCAAAACAACAACCCTCAATAGAGTTTATAGAAAATGCATCAAAGGTTAACAAAAAATTTGTGGCAGTAGTTAATAGGAAATCACTCAAAAGTGAGTTACAATTAGTCTTCAACTTTTTCAACAAAGTTATTCTACCTAGATAAAAAAAGGACATTTATTCAGTTTCTAATTTGCATATGATGGGGTGTCTTAGCAGTTTTGAGTTCATAAGTTTACCTTCTTTAATGATTGAGCATATACTTAAATTTGTTCATGGGAAAAATAGAAAACATGGCATACCTTATAGATACTGGTTGAACAAAGTGTTTGATTATTTTTGTATTTTCAGAGAAAATAGAACTTCTGTAATTATGACACAACTATTTGGTTTGAAAATTTTGATAAAAACTCTGTGTATGGTTAAAAAAATTAGGAACCATCTCTTAAAAATAGCTCATCAAAAAAATAGGGGAAATAAAGCTCAACACAGCTATTAAGGATACAGAGATTAAAATATTACAAATGACAATTCAACATCTTTTTAATAAGGATCCAAGTGTCTCTAAAGACTTTGAACTGAGAATGCTGAACCAAAAGGGAAAGTTTTAATTCTAACTGATGATGTTCTTAGCTTGAATGAATAGATAAGTAGCTAACCTAGGAATCGTTACACTGTCATGCTACAAAAAATAATAACATGGCTCTACTTGTCCAAACCCTCTTCCCAAGTCCTTCACCTAATTAAATTTCTTGATTCATGTGGCTTTTTCTATGTAATATTTAAATCTTGCACTGAAATAATACTTAACTTTTACATTTGAATGAATCCTTGTTTGTATGTTTCATTTATCTTTTCTTTGCTTTAAAATTTGTTCTTTATGTTAATGCTACCCTAGTGTCCATAAGTTAACTAACTTATGCTTATTTTACTCTTGGTTTACTATTATCACTTTTCAATAATGCCAAAAGGGGGAATACTACTGAATTTATGGTGTAGGGACCAGGTACTAGGTATAGGTGTTTAACTGCATATGTAGGTATATATATTGAATATTGGTCAAGCATGATGGCATATTGACAGGGGAAGTATGTTGGTTAAACATGCTGGTTCATAGTGATACAGGGAAGCATGGTGTATAACGCTAAGGGAATATTAATCAATAGTAGTGGTGATTACTCTGATTGAATGAGGTAAATGAAATTTGATGATCAGCTGACAACAAGGGACTAGGTCCCTAGGTCTTCATGTAAACATACAGATATCACTGTACTGCACAATTTTGTTTGTTAGAGTAATAAACTATGTAGGTGAGCTGTGTAGCAGTTAGGATACTTGGCCGATTCTACCTTAATTATTATCCATCTATAAATAGAAAAGAATGCTTATCAATTCAATATTTTTTGTAATTTGTCTATTCAAAGAGAAAACCAACAAAATCTTAAATGTTGCTCATGTTCAAAGCTTTTGTGTGCTGAGAGAGTGTTTATTCTTGAGTCAAGTCTTGGTATGTAACTAAATTACTTACCCGACAAGATAATGCTTTTCTTTTGTATTAGAGTGCTTAGGTAGAGTTACCTGAGTTGATATTTGTTAGAGTTAATCAATATTGAGGCAAAATCTTGATAGAGTTGTTAGGGAGATTTTGTAATAGAGTTGTTACAAATCGGTGGATCTTAGAGTTATGTTCCAATGAAGACTGTAAGCATGAGTTTGATTATAGTGGATGGTTGAGTACTTGTGAGGGCAACCCATTGTTTTTCCTCCCTTGAGCAAGGAGGTTTCCATATTAAATCATTGTGTTCTTTAATTTCCTACAAAGTTTCTTTCCTACTGATTTACTATTTTTTCTGCAATCCCCCACATTTCAATAATTTAAATGTGGGTTTTGATGTGGTTGAGGATTTTAACATGGTTGAATCCAAAATGGTTTTCCCATGATCTATTATGCATTGTTATGCTTTATTAATTGTTTTGAACGTGTGGGGTGCATAGGTGTGGTGAATAAATAATGGGGTCATGGTTCTCCCCCCCCCCTAAATTGTCATTTTTAAATTTGAATTGGTTTTGAATAATTGCGTCACCTCAACCTACTTATGTAAATGGCCTTGAATTATGTAATTGCCAATTTGTATGACTTACTAACCTCTGATATTGCATTGCATTAATGATTAAACAATGAACATGGATTTTGAAGGACTTGTTGGCTATGATTTAATTTAATGAACCAAGGGGGTCGAGGCGTTTCCCCAATTAATGTGATTGTTATGGCATAGAGATAAGTTTGTAAGTGTAAGGGTATGACAATACCTATGGTATGCCTTAATGGTTAGTTCATTGGTTAATAAATGGATTATGTGAAACTTTCTTAAATTAGGCTTAATGGGGGTTATGCAGAGAAGTCGTGAAGGTATGGGTCTTGGATGACTTGTACTGGAAACTAATGTTTGCCGACATATGGCTTGGTATTGATGACGTGTGTGTATAGTTTACAGTATTGATATATTTGTATCTTGGATTGAAGTGAGATCGGGGCATTCCCTAGTCTTCCTTGATACCTCTAGTTCGTACAGCTAACACGCACTTGGGCCCTTTCAGTAGTTGGAGTTGAACCCATATTGTCCGTAGGTACCTGTATATGATGGTTGAGCTCCATAGTCTAGGAAAAGGTTTTACTTCAAGCTAAGCCTTGTTCTCTTTCCTGGCATGGAATGTTTATACGTATATAAGATTATGTGCATTAGCTTGTGATGTTTTGAAAATGTGGTTCATAGCATTACTTTATTCCCTACACCAAAGTTGCATGCTAGTGCTCAACCCATATACCATCTCCGGATGATGTATCACCATGTGATACAGGCATCGAATATACATATACTTTTCCTGTACAGTGTTACATGGATTGTCTTAGTTTGTTGGTCATTGGTACTGAAATGGTGAGATACTATTCCCTTGAAGAATTCATCATTTCATTAGTTTCCTTTCATAGACTAGAATTGAAGAGTTCATATTAACATTACCATTGTCCTTATCATTATCAGTGTTGAGGGCATATCCCAACACTTTATTGATTTTGGTTTTGTTAGAAGGCTTTGTGGATTACAATAGACTTGGGCGATATTGGTTGTTTGTTTTTGGTCAATTATCGGTTATAGACATGTCTTGAATTCATTGAGCTTATCTTATGTTATCTTGTTATATGTTCGGAATTCATACATTGTTAGTGGTATTGTGTTCTATTTTGCTAGGTGCAGGGCACTTGACATACTCATCACTTCCAGGCCCTGGTTTGGGTTGTGACACTACCATAATAAATTTGATATTTTGGACTCAATAAAACCATCTAAATTTTCATCTAAGATCATTCCAATTGAATATGGGTCCCACCACTAGCCTAAAATTAGTTCAAAAGCTTTATGACATAAACCAAGGGTCCCCTTTTCCTAAAATCAATGTTCTAGAGATGTCGAGACTGTAAGATTTCTCATTTGGTACCATTTGGTAGGAGTTTTGGTCGAAGATCAATTCTTTAACATTGATAGCTCTAAAATAAGAAAATGAGCCTAAAGTCCAAACAAATTATTTAATAATCAAATTGACAGTTTTAGGAAGTTATAAATGACGTGTAGCCATTATGAGAAGGCTAAAAACATTGAAAACATATATAAATAAACAAAGTGACCTATAAGGTCATTAAATGGGTGATTAATAGTATGGATTTCATCATAAGGTTATTGCACACATATCGTCAACATGATTTAATTTGGGTGATAGTTGATCAGGTGACTAAATCAACCCAATTTTTGCCTATCAAAATAATCGATATAGTAGAAGATTATTCTATGATGTACATTGTAGATATAGTTAAGATTTATGAAATTCCTTTTTCCATTATTTTATATAAGGGTGCACAGTGCACAACTCACTTTTATAAGTCATTTCATAAAGGTTTGGGTAAAAGGGTGAACCTTTGCACTATTTTTCATATATAAATTAGTGGACAAAGATGTGCACTATTTAGACTCTTGAGAATATATTGAGGGATTGTTTTATTTATTTTACAGAAAATTAGAATGATCACCAACCTTTTATTGAGTTTGCATATAAATACTGTTATCTCTCCATCATTCATATGACATACTTTGAGGCTCTTTATGGGCAGATATTGGTCTCTAATTGATTGGCTTGAGGTTGGTGAGGTTGAAATGATAGGTCTAGACATTATTTATGAGGCCATGGAGAAGTTTGGGATAATTTAATAGTGGTTGAAAACTATAGAAAGTAGGAAGAAATAATGTTCAAATGTTAGGTAAATAAGCATAATATTTGTGATTGATGATTGTATCTTCATAAAGGTTTCACCTATGAATGTCGGTATGTATATTGGTAAGAAAGGGAAACTTAGTCCCTGGTTTATTGTTCCTTATTAGATTGTTAGTACTATAGTAAATATTGACTATGATATGGAGCTACCTACTAAGTTGGCAGTGTGCATCTAGTTTCACATCTTTATGTTAAATAATTGCATTAGTCATCCTTCATCTGTTGTTCCTATAGAGAATGTTTGAGTTAATGACAACCAATCTTATAAAGAGATTCCAGTCTAGATTTCGGATCATCAAGTTTGGAATTTAAAAATCATGAATGTTGCATTAGTTAAAGTCTTATGAAGGAATCAACCAATTGAAGAACCTACATGGAAAGTTGAAAAAGATATCAAACTTAGATACCCTCCTATTTTCATTATTCCAGAGAGAAAAATTAAGTTAGAAACATTATCCCTATAGTGACTCTTTGGAATATTATATCATGTCTTATTTATGCTTGTTCTCATGCGTTCTCTTGTTGAGTTCCAAGTCTTAGTATTATCCTACTATTTTCAGCTTATGATTGTAAGACTTGTTTTGTCCATTCTTTGATTCTACCCTTAGTCATGATTCAAGGATGAATTATCTGAAAGGGGAGATTATAATACCTAAAAATTCAAACTCATGGTTATTTAGTATATAACTTAATTTAAGATTGAAACTCATATTTCTATGCTTCCACGAGAGAAACCATGACCCGTGATTCAAGTCCATTATTCATGGTTCCAATCGTAAAGTTGATCCTAAATATCTTAAGTGCTTTAAGTTACCATGGGTGAAACCACAACCTGTGATATTAGGACATGGTTCGTGTGATCAAACATGACATTATATCTAAAAGATAACAACTTTCTTTGATACTCAAAGGAAGAGTTCACGAACTATGAGACCTAGTCCATTGTTTGTAGAACCTAATCATGAATCAAATTCAAAAATCATGCAAAATTCCACCAGAAAACCATTAATGACAAAATGGTTTGTTGGAAGACATTCCACAACTCGTGAAGTCTAACCGTGGTTGAATTCTACAATCTTAATAGATTCCTTCCAGATGTCTATTGCTTAGACCAGAACTCATGGATAGGAACCATGGTCTGTGGAGTGACTTGTGGATAGTTAATTCTAAAAATTTTAGTAATATTTTTAAAAAGGTATTTTAGTTTTTTTTTCTTTATCCTATCACCCTATCCCATGATATTACAAATATCAAAAGGTATTAATATAAGATTCTTCAGTCAATTCTTCAATTATTCTCTCTAATCAAGTCAAAAGCAAGTTCTGTAAGCATTTAAGCACCTAGGATTTTGTTAATGTCCAGTCTTTCCTTGTCAAGGTATTATATTAAACTGGTATGAAAAAATTCAGTAATATGTTTCTTTCATCGTTATGTCTAAGTATTTTAAGGTTATCTCAAATTTGATCAAAACTATAGTGTTCATGTCCAAATCATTAAAGATAATTCCTTCAAATTATTAGCCTAATTTTTTAATGAAAGAATTGTTATGATATTACAGATATTTTATGATATTACAGATATTTTATGTAAATTCTTGATTAATTAACATTTTAGGAAAAATGTTTGGTTAGTAGGTGCATTGTTTATCACTAATTGGTTTACCTCTACAACTACCTTTTCTTCTGGTTAGATTATGTCACCTAGCTTACAGTCAAAGAAAATGAACATGTAATCAATTAGAAAGATCTAATCACTATAAATATGAATAGTAATATTTTTCATTTTGTTCTCTAAAATGACACCAAAATTTGATACCCTCAAGATACAAATTCAGATGATGTAATGGTTGTTAGTAGGGTTGAAACCCTCAGAAATAGGGAGTAAGCACCTAATAAGATGAGTACTAGATTAACAGTCAATTTCTATTCAATAAGAGAGAAATTACTTTTTATAATAAAATTAGAGATTTTAGTAAATACTTATGAATGTAAAACTTAGGAAATTAAAATACTAAGGTATGCACTAGAATAAGTTGTATTGTTCATTAATATTAATGCAATTATAGAAATTTGGATCCAGATACTTAGTAAGTGCATTGTTACACAAACTTTCTCAAGAGTTGAACGATTTATCTCTATATGATGTTGTACAACTATATGAGTTATTTAAATAAGAATGATTGATTATGATAAGTAAATTGTTCTATTCCTAATGAGAATTTATCAAATAAGGATTAACGCTTCAAGTTCATGCAAAGCTTCTTCTACCAAATCTTAATCAACTTTCTCAAGTAAACTTAGATATTTTGGCGCAAGTTAATGTTTCAACGACCAATCAATAATAAATAAAGAGATAAAATTTGATATCTTACTATACTAATATAATGCAACACAATAAAAACATTTTGAATATTACAACTAGATTGAGTTTGACAACCTCAATAGAGAATTTAGCTATCCATATAAAAAAGCAAACAATAATCACATAAATTAAAAGAATTCATAAAATTACTTTGAATATTAAAGCTTGAAATAATAATGATGTTATTCCTTCAAGAAACTAAACAGAGAAAAACCATAAAACATGTCCAAAAATTTTTAATTAACATGCAAAAACTACAAACCAACTAGCTGAACTTTTAAACAAGAAACTTGCTAAGAATATTTATAATGACCCAAAAAAAGTTAGAATCCTAAAAATAACAAATCACTCTGCAAAAATAATCTACAACCCAACCCGCGATTGCAATTTACCTCTGACCTTTGGATTTCCTTTAAATTGGTTGTTGATTATCTTCCAGGGTTTTTATAGTTCACAAGTTTTATTGTATCTCCAAGATTCTTCATTATTTATGGATTATATATTAGACATGAAGTCATATTATTTTGGTATATTTACCTAATATGCAAGGTTTATTTGACACCTTCTCTAAACGTGTTCATTATCTTACATGCTCTTTGTAATTTTATATGTGATCATAAGTCCAACCATGAATTATCCAATTTATGATAGTTTTATATACTTTTCTCCTTTGGGACTTTTTGGTTTTTAAAACTTCCAAAACAACATCCTAACATTTAAATACAAAATACAAGCATCAAAACATATTATACATTAAGTTAAACACAAAGAATGTGCTCTAGTTTCAAGGCACATCAATATCCTATAGGATTTTCTCAAACTCTTAGCTATAGCTCATGTAACTTTCAAGGTTACTCTTCTTTGTACACCTAAGAGACTAATTCTAACAGTCTCTACCCGAAACCTCAATAATTATATTCAATTATTTATACCTTCTCTAGCATTTTAAAAATATCCTTCTACATTAATGAAATCTTTTACAACTCAAAATACATAAATAACATAGATCTCTAGGAATATAATCAGTATATAGTTTGTAAATCACATGACTCTAACTATTACAACTCAAGAACAATATAAATAACTCTATATCTGAATAAGTGCTATCTCAGTGTAGTAGTTGATTCTTGTTTTAGAAATACTCTCAAATAGCTATATGTATATGAATAATTTCTCTTTTACATTGTTTACATAATTAAACTTCTTAGTAATTACTTATATCGAAGAAGAACAGTCTTATTTTTTTTTCACTATCCAATTAAGAATTACTTTAAAGACTTTCCAAGAAATCAATCATTATTGACTTGGTTTAGAGTAGGTTAACTTCTCCAGATTCCAAACTAATTACATGTATTCAATTTTCATAATATTTGCATTTTTAGAACTCATGTTCCTTGTAGAATTAGACTAAATCTTAATCTCAATATTTTAAGATTCCTATTTGTAATGGCCCATATTATCGTTATGCTAAAATAGAGAGTAGACCCTTGCCTAGTTTTTTTTTAGACTAAAAATTAAAAATTCAGAGTTGGCCTAGTCTTTGATATATTTTGAGTGTGTCATGTTTTAGGAAAATATTACAGTGATTAGATAATTGGTTGATGATTTTGATTTGACCTTGCATTAGAGGATAAGTTTAAAAAGTCATAAAAACTTTTGGCGTGTAGAACAGGTTAACAGAACTCAAGTTTTAGCGATTACCATTAAAGAATTAGTTCATAATGTTGAATTAGTTCATCATGTAAAATTTTGTGAAGTATGTTTTAAAATACAAAGGACTAGGACTAAGTCCTGAGTTACAAGTTTAGGGCTGTTGCAATGACAAAAAGGTTGCTACAGCAGAAACCCTATTTTCCCTGAGACCCATTATAGCAGCAGATCATTTATTGCTCTGGCAAAAGTTCCACTAAAGCGGTAAAAATACTAAATTACAATTTTTAAAACCCAAAAACTCACTTTTCATTTCCACTATTCTAAAAAAACATTTAAGAGCTTACTAGGAGAAATTTTCTTCAGTTTTTGGGATTTTCATCTTTGCAAGTAAGGTCTCTTTACATTTTAAACAAGAATTTCTCCTTTAAATACATATATATCATAGGAATCATGATTATCATAGAATTTAGAGTTTAGCCCTAAATTATGAACTAATGAAAAGTAGTGAATTAGGTTATTTTCAGTTGTTATTGATCCTAGGGTGTTTGCAAACACTACGTATGGTAGAATTCTTATCGGCGGTGCTAATATAAAAAGAATTCAAGAGTTTAAAAGGTAGAAAACTTTAATATGATGAGCTAGGGAAATTAATTAGGTTACATTGAGAAGTTTTAGTTCCTAATGGTGAGGAAAGGTGTTGTATTGTAATAAGAGTTGTGTAATTATTGTGTATAAATCAAGAATGAGCTAAAATTCATAAAAAGGGCAAGTTTGTTGCATTATAATGTTTTTAAGAAAGGAATCAAGGAAGGTTATGGTTTAATATAAGTAAAGAATTACTTGACTCTATGATTATATGTGAATTGGTTGTTTGTGATTTGAGTTGGGCGATTTGCACCTTACATTGAATATTTGATATTGAGATGATATTAAGATTGTATTGAGATGATATTGGGATGATATGTGGATCGAGTGACATGCTGACATTGTTATTATTGGATTGAGTACCATGCTGGTACATGACATGGCCTGAGACTACCCCATAGTTGCAACACGATGCTTAAGGCTACAAGTTACCTCAAGCTAACCCATGAACTGACACAAGCTGAGAATACTGAAAGAAAATAACATAATACTGTGCAGAAGTCATTTGATAAATATTTGAATAGTCAATTCAATAACAAAAGAGTCTAAAACACATCACTAAAAACATAACTAACCATCTGACACACATCATTGAAAACATAACTAACTGTCTGACTTGTTTGAAAGCCTCTAAACATGACGATTTATTAGAATAGGTCCCGAACTAACTATGAATATTGAAATAAACATAAATTGACATACTGGAAAGCAAAGTAAGTAATTTAATTAGTCCTCGACTGATGAGGACTTTCCAATATTGCAGCTGAGTGGCACACGAACTGTCTAAGTATGATTAGGGAACTGAGCGTACGAACCTATGTTATAAGACAACATAGCACAAATGAGAGTATGCACTTAGTACTTTGAATACTCTGGTATGTGAAATAAGGAATAACTGATATGTATAAATATAGAATGGTACTGAGTATGAATGCATGAACATGTAAATCTAGTGCATGACCAAGTATAGCATGTACTGAAATAATTTATAAATTTGTTTAACTAAATAAATGACTGACTGGACACTATGCAAGCTTAAACTGGTATAATCTGAATGCTGAAATGAGACTGTGGAAGAAAACATTTAATCGACATGCCCCAATCTAAGTTGATCGGGGTCCAACCTATAACCAAGTTAGAAGGGTGTTAATACCTTGCCACGAGTATTGACACTGGTTGGCATGGATCTACTAATTTGATGTCTCGAAGGGAGAGAGTGTCATACCTCTACTGATGGGGGACCCCTCAAATTCTATGGTGTCATTTTAGATCTAAAATTTAGGGACTTCTATTAAATATTCATGCCTAACTGAAGGGGGAGCCGTCATCCCTGCTTTTACTCGGTGCTAAATATTGCACCCAACTGAATGACTATGGTATGGATATTTATTTAACATGATTTACTACTAATACATGCTCATTATGAAAATATCCTAAATTTAACAATACAAGCATACTATAAATGACTTGTAACCTAAAAACTGTAACATGCATGATTTACCTAGGTATCGCGTGTTCCTTACCCACCAACACTATCTATCACAACCAATCTTGGAAAATATTAAACAAATTCATGGCATGGAAAAATAATTAATAAAACCTTATATTTATATAACTAATCATGAAGTGGAAATTTAAATTATCAAATATATGGAAACACCATTATCATGAGAGAATATATTTTCATGGTTTAAAATCAAATCAATTGAGAAGAAATTTATAAGATTCATAATCTACATACAATTTCACCATTTGGGAAAAAAGAGTTTATACTTGTAAAAGTATGGAATTCTTGGGATTCTATGAGTGGAAGAGACCCATTGATGAATATCCCGCAAGCTTTGGAAAAATCATTTAGAATGGTCTTGTTCTTTTAAAAACCCTAATTTGATCTTGAGGGGGAAGGAAACTGCTTCTTTTGATTTCTCTAAGTTAAATTATGATAAATGATAGAATTTTTTTTGTAGGGGGAGGTGGGGGGCTTTTATAACCCATTTGGGTAGCCTAAAACCCCTGGGTTAGGCTTTAAAAGGTGTGGAGAAAAAGTTAAAAGTCCCTAGAAAATGTACAAGAATTTTGGGTTCCCAGTCGATACAACTCACCCTATGACTCATTGGGACTGACTATGAGTCGTAGTCTAAGTCATAAGCGGGAATCTAGGATTTGAGGCCCTTTTTTGGCTTAATTATGACTTCACCTTTGCAGCTCATCTTGACTGACTATGAGTCATAAGATGGAGTTGTAGTCTAAATCTTAAGTCTTGGGTCCTTTACTGGTCAAGCTACGAGTACCTCCCTATGACTTGTAGTCACTTATTATGAGCCGTAAGCTCTAGTCATAGCTACTAGGATCAAACTTAGGGCCTTCACTAGTGTGAATATGACTCACTTGCGATGACTCTTCATGAAAGGTAATGACTCGTTACCTGAGTTGTCGTCACAGTAGTGTTTCAGGCCCTTAAGAAAAAATTTCCACAACTTTTTGCCACGACAATTGTTTGAGGTGATATTTGTAGCAATAGAAAGCTAATTTCGTGGCCTATCTTTTAAGAGGTCTAGAGCTTGAAATTTTTTTGGGGTATTACAATATCTCCTCCTTTGTATCATTCGTCCTCGGACGAAACTAGATGAGCTGGAGTACTGGGAAGACTGAGATCATGCACTAAAAATTTATGAGATGAATCATGATTAAATATCTAAATCTAAAACATGATGCATAGACTGAACTAAATTCATGAATGCATATTATGACATTAGGATGGTTGGATAGTTGAGATAGAAAGAGAAAGATTCAATTCAAAGAAACCATTACCTCAAGCTGAGTCTGAATTCGTAGAGAAGAGGTTGAGATATTTTGTTTGCTTATCAATTTCTGCTTCCCACCTAGGTCCCTCAACATACTGATTCCTCCATCGAACCTTATAAAAAAGAAGCTCTTTATTCCTTAACCTGTGAATCTGGTGGTCAAGAATCTCAACTGTGACTTCCTTATAGGAGAGGGTATCTTTCACACCCATACTTTCTAGAGGAATGATAGAAGTTGGATCACCAAAGCATTTCTTTAATAGAGAGATATGAAAGACCAGGTACATTGATGCTAACTTCGCAGTCAATTCTAACTCATAGGCTACCTTCCCAAAATGGCTTAAAATCCTATAGGGGCCAATATAGAGGGACTGAGTTTCCCCTTCCAACCAAATATCTTCACCCCTATTAGTGAAATTTTAAAATATACAAAGTCTCCAACATTAAATTTAAGCTCTCTTTTCTCACATTTTCATAAGATTTCTAATGAGTTTGGGCTATCTTCAGCCATCCTCGAATTAGCTAAACATTCTCTATCACCTTATACGCTGACTCTAGACCAATCAAAGAAGCTTCACCAATCTCAAACCAACCAATAGAAGATCTACACCTCCTACTATAGAGACCCTTGAACGGATCCATTTGGATACTGTAGTGATAACTATTATTGTAGGCAAACTCAATCAATGGTAAGTGATCATCCCAAATACCCTTGAAATCAATAATACAAGCCATCAACATGTCCTTAAATTTCTGAATGGTCCTCTCTTCCTGACCATCTATTTGTTTGTGCAAAGTTGTACTGAGGTAAACTTGGGTACCAAGACCCTTCTAAAAGGCATTCCAAAATGAGAGGTAATCTTAGTACCTCTATCTAAAATTAGGGTCAACAAAACCCCATGTAATTTCACCAACTCCTTGAGATAGATTTTGGCATAATCCTCAACTGAATATGAAGTCTGGACTAGAAAATAGTAGGATTACTTGGTCATTCTATCCACAATGACCCATATCAATCATGTTAACGATACGTATGAGATAACCCTGTAGCAAAGTCCATATCACTAGTTGCCACTTCTAAGTAGGAATGTTGAACTCCTAAAGCATACTACTAGGTATCTGGTGCTCAACATTGACCTGCTAACAATTTAAACACTTAGCCATAAATTTTGCAATATATTTTTTCATACCATTCCACCAATAGACTTCTCACAAATTATGGTACATCTTAGTGGATCTTGGATCAACTGAATATTATGAATCATACTCTTCTGCTAACATTCTCTACCTCAAACCATCCATATTTAGAACACATAATCTACCTTGACAATGAAATACACCATCTCCTATTTTGGAGAAAACCCTAACCTTCTGATCCTAAACTACCTTTTTTAACTTAAGCAAAATGGGATCTCTATCTTGCTTTTCTTTTACCATGGAAACTAGAGAAGCTTTTGAACCCAGACATTGCCTTTGGCTGCATCAACTTACCGAACTCCCAATCTGGAAAGTTAATGAACCTCACAAACAAACTCCTTCTTTTTCTCCTCACAATGAGAAATGCTCCACATAGACAGCCTTTTAAGGAATCAACCACAATATTGGCCTTACCTGGGTAATACAATAGACTCATATCATAATTTTTCAATAATTCAAGTCACCTTCTCTGATGAGATTTAGGTCTTTCTTCATTAACACATACCATAAGCTCTTGTGATCGATGAACACATCAACATGAACCCCATATAGATAATTCCTTCAAATCTTTAAGGTAAAGACAACCACTGCCAACTCAAGATCATAAGTTGGGTAATTCCTCTCATGGGGTTTAAGTTGTATAGATGCATAGGCTATCAACTTTCCTTGCTCCATAAAAACACATCCATGACCAACCATGGAAGCATCACAATAAACTACAAACCCATTTGAACCTTTTGGTAGAGTCAATACTAGAGCAGAACTAAGTCGAGTCCTTAACTCCTAAAAAATCCTCTCACAGGAATCTGACCACTGAAACTTGACTTTTTTCTAAGTCATTCTTGACATGGAAAAAGCAATAAAAGAGAATCTCTAAACAATTCGTCTATGTTAATCGACTAAACCCATAAATTCCTAATGTCTAATAGAGAGATAGGTCTAGGCTAACTTCTCACTACTTCAGTCTTTTGAGGATCAACTCTACTGCCATCACAAAAAATAATGTGATCGAGAAAAAAGATATATTTCAATAGGAATTCACACGTACTAAACATAGAGAATAACTGATGATCCTTAAGGGTATGCAAAACGATCCTCGGGTTACATGCATGATCACTTCACTATAAGAGTAGACAAGGATGCCATTTATGTAGACTATAATGAACATGTCAAAGTATTGATTGATCACTCTGTTCATCAATTCCATGGAAGATATAGGGGAATTTGTTAGTCCAAAAGACATAACTATAAATTCAAAGTTACCATACCAAGTTTTGAAGGTTGTCTTTGGAATGTCACATTCACTAACTTTGAGCTGATGATAACTGAATATGAGGTCTATCTTAGAGAAATAATTTGCTCCCTAAAGTTGGTCAAACAAGTCATCAATCCAGGGTAAAGGATACTTATTATTTATTATTACTTCATTCAACTGATGTAAGTCAATGCACATTCTGAGAGAACTACCTCTCTTGCATATGATGAAAACTGGAGCACCTCTTAGGGAAGTACTAGGCTTGATGAAACCCTTATCTAAGATATCTTTCAATCATTCTTTCAATTCCATAAGCTCTGCTGGAGCCATTCTTTAAGATGGAATTGAAATAGGCAGGGTATATAGGAGGAGATCTATTATAAAGTTAATTTCCCTCTCGGAAAAAACATTGGGCAAATCTATAGGAAATACTTATGGAAACTTACTCACCACTAGAATTGAATAAAGACTTGGAATTTTGAAACTTGAGTTCTTGACTCAAAGTAGGTGATAAATACAGACCATAGAGATCATCTTCCTTGCCTTAAGGTAAGAGACCAATAAATTTATCGGAACTGAGGTACTACCCCTCTATTCTATGACTGGCTCATTAGGAAATCTGAACTAGATGATTCTATTTCTATAATCAAATAAGGTATAGAAGGAGTTGAGCCAATCTATGAAGAGAATAACATCAAAGTCGGTCATTTTAAATTCTACAAGGTCCACTGAGGTAACTTTATGAGACACCGTGATTAAGCAATTCCTGTACACCCTTCTAGCTATAATAGAACTATCCACTAGAGTAGACAATAAAAAGGGCTCTACTAGGATTTCAGGATTAACGCCAAAATCTACTACTATATTAGAAGTCACAAAGGAAAGTGAAACTCTGGGGTCTAATAATGCATAAACATGAAGGTGAAAGACTTGTAACATACTAGTTACCATGTTAGGAGAAAATTCTTAATCCTTCTAAGTTAGGATGGCATAGAGTCGATTCTAGAACTATCCACTCGTCATACTAGAAGTGGCTCCTTACTGAGTATGGTGCCCTATTAGTGCTTCTAAAGAATTAGTCTGGTCCTACTGACGATTATTCATGCCCCTCCATATACTGGGAAATTCCTTATCCTATGACCTACCATGCTATACCTAAAACACACGTCACTGCCGGCCATACACCCACCCTTAAGATTCTTACCGTACTACTTGTAGACTGGATTAGTGCAGTAACTATTCATACTGCCCTAAGACTAAGAGCTTGGCACTTTATCATGAGTATCTTGTCAAAACTTAGGCACTAGAGTGCTAGCAAAAGATGGGGTTGGGGTTGAAGATTTCTTATGGAATTGGGAATAATTCTCACCATCAAACCTTTATTAAGAAAAGTTAAAACTACCAGTTCTAGACCTCTTATTTTCTCTTTTCTTTTCTTTGAGCTTTTCTTCCTCAATATGCTAAGCATGAATCATCAATTTTGAGAGATCTATCTTCGTAATCAACATAGCTATTCTGCACTCTTTGACTATTTCTTTCAAAACTCTCGACACAAACTTACTCATTATGGCACTAGCATCGGCCATCATAGTCAGAGCATAACTTGCTAACTAGGTGAACTTGAGTGAGTACTCCTTCACACTTATGTTTCCCTGCTTCAGATTGATAAACTCTTGAACCTTAGTATCCCTCGACTCGAGTGGGAAAAACCTAACTAAGAAAGCAGTAACAAACTCATCCCACTCTACATGCCCTACATCAATACCTCTATCCTCTTTATACTACTGACCCAAGTATGAGTTACCCCTTGCAACTAGTAAGCATCTAATTCAATAATCTCGCTAGAAGTGACACCAATGATATTAGTCACTTTTTTCATATAATCAAGAAACTCTTGGGGATCCTCCTCAAACTTAGATTTAGAGAACACTGGAGGATTTATTCGAGTAAAGTCATGAATCCTAGAAACTGCCATATTAACTACTAGATTCGCTAAATCAACAACCTACTGGTTATTCTGAGCAGCTGTAGACTGAAAAAACTAGGAATGTGACCCTAAATTAATTATGGAAGACATGTTCTTTTAGAGGGTCTTCCTAAATAGGTGGCATTAGGGTTGGTCCCTATTCTACCTTCTGTTATTCTTTTTAGGAGGTATTTTTTAGTAAAATTATCAGATGATAAGTTAGAAGAGGTAAATTTAATAGAGTTTATGCTCTAACGTAGGACATGAATACTAAAATAACAAACTTTCCTAAAACATCTCATATCCTCACACCCGTAAGTATGGCATGCTTTACACCTATGAATAAGACTCTACTTAATGCGACATTTAAAAAACCTAGTACACTTTAAACCTTGTGATATGATTCCAAGTTTTTCATTAATCAAGACTACCCCCTAGTCAAAAAAAGATGCTTAAGCCATAAGTGACCTCAGGATAACCTATGAAATGCTAAAAGGTGTGAATACTTAAAGAGAGTAAGAAAATATTGTGCGGAAGTCATTTAATAAATATTTGAATTATCAAGTCAATAATAAAAAACATAACTAACTGTCTAACTTGTGTGATAGCCTCTAAACATGATGAGTTATTAGGATAGGTCCCCAACTAACTCTAACTACTGAAATAAACATGAACTAAAATACTGGAAAGCATTGTAAGTAATATAATCAGTCCTCAACTAATAATGAATCACCTATACTATAGATGATTGGTACACAAACTATCTAAGTATGACCTAGAAACTGAGAATCCAAACCTATGTTATAAGACAACATAGAGCAAACGAGAGTGTGTGATTAGTACTTGAAATGTACTGGTATGATAGATAAAGAATAGATGATATGCATACATATAGAATGGTACTATGTATGAATGCATGAACACATAAATCAAATACTAGACCAAGTAAAGCATGTATTAAAATAATATGTATATATCTATTTAACTAAATAAATAATAGACTAGACATTTGGTCAAGCAAACTTAAATTGGTATAATCTGAATGCTAAACTGAGACTGTGGGAGATAATATTTTACTGACATTCCCCAATCGAAGTTGATTGGGGTCCAACCTATATTCCCAGTTAGAAAGGTGTCAATACTTTACCACAGGTACTGATATTGGTTGGCATGAATCCACTAATCTGATGTCCAAAAGGATGAAGTTGCCATTCCTTAATTGAAGAGGGACCCCTCAAAATTAATGGTGGTGTTGTAGAACTGGAATTTAGGGACGGCTACTAATGAATCATGCCTAACTGATAAGGGAGCCGCCATCCCCGCGTTCACTCAGTGCTAAGTATTATTCCCAACTGAATATCACTAGTTTGGATATTCATTTAATATGATTTAATACTGATAAGTGACCAATATAAAAATATCCTTAATTTAAAAATATAAGCATACTCAGAATGACTTGTAAGGTAAAAACTATAACATGCATGATTTACCAAGGTATTGGGTGTTCATCACCCACCAGCACTATTATTGTAACCAATCATAGGAAATATTAAACAAATTCATGGTATGGGGAAATCATAAATAACACCCCATATTTTAATAACTAATCATGAAGTGTACATTTGCATTATCAAAGGTATTGAAATGCCATTATTATGAGGAAATATATTTTCATGGTTTAAAATAAAGCAATTGAGAAGAAATTTATAAAATTTATAATCTATATAAAATTTCAACAATTGGGGAAAAAGCATTTGTACATGTAAATTTACGGAATTCTTGGGACACAATAAGTGGAAAAGATCCATTGATAATCCATTGATAAATATCCCACATACCTAAAGTCAAAGCTCTGGTGAAATCCTTGAGATTCATCTTATTCATTGAGAAAAGCTAATTTATTCTTGAGAGGGAAGGAAACCACTCCTTTTGATTCCTTAAATTTATATTATGATAAATGATGGAATTTTAGTGGTATGGGGTCTTTTATACACCCTTTTGAGAAACTTAAATGATATGGGTTAGACTTTAAAATGAGTGGAGAAAGACTTAAAAGTCCCTAGAAAATTTGCAGGAAATTTAGTTTCTTAGTCATTCAACTCACTCGATGACTAGTTGGGACTGAATATGAATCGTAGTCTGAGTTGTAATCTTGAATCTAGGGTCTGAGGCCCTTTTATGGTCTTATTACGACTTCCCCTTATGACTCATCATGACTTACTACGAGTTATAAGATGGATTCGTAGTCTAAATCCTGAGTCTTGGTTCGTTTACTGGTCAAACTACAAGTCCTTCTCTATGACTCAGAGTGACTGATTAAGAGCCATAAGATATAGTCGTAGCTACTGGTCTAAAACTTAAGGCCTTCATTATAGTGACTACGACTCACTGTGATGACTCTTCACGAGTGGTAATGATTCATTACCTAAGTCATCATCACGACAGTATGTTAGGCCCTTAAGGTAAAATTTCTACAACTTTTGCCTCGACATTGGGTTGAGGTGAGACTTAAAGAATTTGAAGGCTATTTTATGGCCTATATTTTATGAGGTGTAGAACTTACAAAAAAATTTAGGTATTAAAATACTGGTACACAGACTGAGTTTATTCCATGTAGGTCATATATGAGAGTCCCAACTGACTCTACTATGTGTATACATATTTCCTACATACAATCAACATTTCATTTGAATATATATATATATATATATATATATATATATAAAAATATATATATATGTGTGTGTGTGCATATATATATATGTATATATTGATGTGTATTTTGATGAACACAATTGAAGAATCTGCCTAAGTATAATTGATGTACTTGTGTATTTATATTTTGAATGAGATAAAGTGTTATGACTATATTTAGTAGTCAACTAATTATGTGTTGTGTTTTTATTGTTGTTACTTGCATCTAATTTGCCTATTTGTATAGTTTAGAGTTAAGTGAATCGATGATGCCTACAATGTACTCTTCTTTTGTTAAGTTTAGGTATTCTAGTATTTGAGATAAGACCTCTACTTTAGCTAGTGATTTTAGAAAATGATTCAAGGGTGAGAACCATGTTCGAGCAGCTATTCGGCCATTCCTAAATAGTTTATTTCATTTATTTCAGGGCTAAGACATTTCTTTATCTAGTGTTTTGAATAATCATTTAGACTTGATATTGGATAATGTTTAGTTGTTCTTGTATAGTAACTTTGGGTCCTGGGGGTTGTACTAATTAGAG
>NW_025894233.1:260699-328028 GCF_002878395.1 Capsicum annuum
TGAGCATAGATAGATTCATATTCAGCCAGCAGCAGTAGATTATCAGTGAATGCTCATATTTAAGGATATTTTTTTATTTCATTATTTTAGTAGACTCAACATTTCAGTAGATGGAGTTAGTTGGGGGATTATCCCATCAACTCGACTTTCAGACAGTTCAATTTAGAGGCTTTTCAGACTAGTTTTCAGACAAAATTTAGTTTTACAGATTATCATTATAGTTTGATATTTTCAGCAGTATTTCAGATGTTTGAAACTTATGGCATTTTAGCCTATTTTTGCATTTATTTTGGTATATTATTCAATGCTCACAACAGATATCAATCATGGGTTAGCTTATGGTCCTTTGGTGTTGTGAGCATCATATAGTGTCTGGGGTATAGACTCAGGGAATTACAAAATTGATATCAGAGCCTAAGCTTTAACACTGTCATAGGAAGTCTGAAAGCCGTATCTAGTAGAGTCTTTTGCATGGGTGTGTAGCACGCCACATTTATGGATAGGAGGCTATGGGATATTTTAGGAAACAGTTTCCGTTCTTTCAGTATTTATGTCATGCGAGTGAGCATGAGCTCAAGTTAAACTCTCTATCTAATCTATTTCCTTTTTTGTATATACAGAACATGTCTCCCAAAAAGACTAATGAAAGAAAAAATAGAAATTAGTCAGCACCTCAGCTTGTTCAGGCAGATCTACTGGACGAGCATGTCTTCCATGCAGATTTAGAGTTGCATTCACTACTCTAGCCAATTCTGCTGTAGCTCAAAATGAATGGCCAACTACTATTCAGGCCAACGCATTAGCCAATACTGCTGCAGCCAGGATTTTGGACTTCACCCGAGTGAATCCTCCCCTATTCTTAGGATCTAAGTAGAAGAAGATCAACAACAGTTCCTCGATCAGGTTCAGAAAGTCACAGACATTATGGGAGTGACTTTCAGTGAGAGTGCTGAGTTAGCTACTTATCAGCTACAGGATGTAGCTCATATGTGGTTTAAATAGTAGAAGGTAGACTGGGGCACAGATGCAGAGCCCATAGAGTGGGAAGAGTTTGTTACTGCTTTCCTAGAAAGATTCTTTCCCTTAGAGCTGAGAGAAGCCAAGGTATTAGAGTTCAGTAACCTCAGGCAAGGCAGTAAGACCGTAAAATAGTATTTCCTCAAGTTTACTCAATTATCCATATATGCTCCCCATGTAATATCAGACAATAGGTCTAGAATGAGCAAGTTTGTATCTGGTGTGTCAGATAGTGTGGTTAAGGAGTGTAGAATAGCGATGTTGATTAAGAAGATGGACATATCTAGACTCATGGTCCATGCTTAGTAGATAGAAAAGTCTAAGATCAGAAAGAGAGAGAGAGGTAGAATAAGAAAGCTAGAATAGATAGCTTCATTTTCAATCAGCCTAAGTCAGAGGGCGGTAATCATTCCCACTTTCATCCAAAGTCTTCAATTACAGCTCCGTCCTCAGCCAGTGCTCCAGTACCTAAGTTCAAAAATGGTAACAATGATAATGCACTAGGCTCTAAGTCTTAGTGTAGTATCAACTGTGTTAGAACAAATCCTCTATGTTAGCAATGTGGCAAGAACCACAAGGGTGTCTGCAGAGCTGGCAGTGATGTTTGTTTTGGGTATGGCAAGCCTGGCCTCAGAGTTAGAGATTGTTCTCAGTCAGGTTCTCAGGGTCAGCATACTCATTCTTTAGCTTAGTCAGGTTACCCGAATTAGTAGGGTGCCGTTTCCGATGCCACCAGTGGGCAATGCCCAAACAGGTTTTATGCACTTTAGTCCAAATAAGATTAGGAAAATTCTCCTGATGTGGTCACTGGTATGTTACAGATCTTCCATTTACATATTTGTGCCTTGCTAGATCTAGGATTTTTTTATCTATCGTAACTCCTTATATAGCCATTAACTTTGGAGTTAGTTTAGAAATCCTAGTAGAGCCTTTCTCAATTTCTAGCACAGTGGGTAAATCTATCATAGCCCGATGGGTATACAGGAATTGTCCAGTTATGATATCTAAGAAAGTTACTTCAGCAGACCTTGTAGAGCTATAAATGGAAGATTTTGATATCATTCTTGGCATAGATTATCTCCACTCATGTTATACCTTAATTGATTGTAGAAACAAAAAAGATCATTTTCAGTTTTCAAATGAACCAATCCTTGAATTGAGAAGTAGTACCACAACACTTGAGGATTAGTTGACTTCATACCTTAGAGCGAAAAATATGATATCCAAGGAATGTATCGATCATCTTGTGCAAGTCAAAGACTCTAACTCAGAAACTCCAACTCTTGAGTCAATTCCAGTAGTAAATAAATTATTAGATGTGTTTCCTAAAGATTTTCCTGGAGATCCTCCCATTAGGGAAATAGACTTTGGAATAGACCTTCTCTCTGATACTCAACCCATATCTATTCTACCATATAAAATGGCACCAGTGGAACTCAAAGAATAAAAAGAACAGTTGACGGATCTCCTAGATAAGGGATTCATCAAACCCAGTATTTCCTCATGGGGCACACCAGTTCTACTCATCCAAAAGAAAGATGGTTTTCTCAGAATGTGTATTAACTACCGTTAATTGAACAAAGTCATAGTCAAGAATAAGTACCCATTTCCCAGAATCGATGACTTATTCGACCAACTTCAGGATGCTAGTTACTTTTCTAAGATAGACCTCAGATCAAGCTATCATCAGCTCAGGGTCAAAGAATGTGACATTCCAAAAATAACTTTCAGAACTCGATATGGTCACTTTGAGTTTCTAGTTATGTCCTTTGGTCTTACCAATGCCCCCGTAGCCTTCATAGACTTGTTGAACCGAGTGTTCAAGTAGTACTTGGACATGTTCATTATAGTCCTTATTAATGACATTCTTGTCTATTCTTGTAGTGAGATTGATCACACAGATCACCTCAAAATCGTACTTCAAACTCTCTAAACTCATCAATTATTTACAAAATTTATTAAGTATGAATTTTGGCTAAGATCAGTAGCGTTCCTTGGTCATATTATTTCTGATGATGGCATTAGAGTTGATTCTCAAAAGAAAGCAGTAAGAATCTAGCGTAGACCTATCTCTCTATCAGATATTAGGAGTTTCTTGGATTTAGCTGGCTATTAATATAGTTTGTTAAAGGTTTATGTATATTGCATCCCCCATGTCCCGATTGACATAGAAGAAAGTCAAATTTTAGTTGTCAAATTCTTGTGAGAAGATTTTTCAAGAGTTGAAGACTCGACTCATCTCAGCCCTAGTTTTAACTCTACCAGATAGTTCAAATGGGTTTAATATGTATTTTGATGCATCCAGAGTAGGTTTAGGTTGTGTCCTTATACAGAAAGGTAAGGTCATAGCCTATGCCTCCAGACAGCTTAAGCCCAATGAGAAGAATTAATCGACCCATGATCTCGAGTTAGCGTCTGTATTGTTTTCCTTAAAGATTTGAAGGCATTACTTGTATGGGGTGTATGTTGATGTGTTCACAGATCACAAAAGTCTTTAGTATGTCTTTTCTTAGAAAGATTTAAATTTCCATCTAAAAAGGTGGTTACAGTTATTGAAAGATTATGATATGAGTATTTTGTATCACCTGGTCAAGCACAATGTAGTGGATGATGCTCTCAGTAGACTGTTAATGGGTAGTCTTGCTCATATGGAGGACAGTAAGAAAAGTTAGCTTCGATAGTTCATCAGCTTGCTCGACTAGGTGTATGCTTAGTCGATTCAACAGAAGGCAATGCGTGGGGTCAGAATAGTTTCAAATCCTCTCTAGTTTTTAAGGTGAAGAAAAAGTAGGATAGAGATCCTAATCTTATTAAGTTGAAAGAGTCAGTCAGAGATCAGAAAATAGAGATTTTCTCAAAAGAGGGAGATAGTATATTACATTGCTAGGGTTAGATATTTGTGTTGGGTGTAGATGACTTAAAGCAATGAATTCTTGTATAAGTACATGGTGCGCATTACTCTATTCATCCAGGGTCCACTAAGATGTACCATGATTTGTGAAAGATCTATTGGTGGAGTGGGAAGAAAAGAGATATTACAGAGTTTGTAGCTAAGTGCTCTATATGTCAGTAAGTTCAAATTGAGCACCAGAAGCTTAGTGGGTCCATGTACAAGTTCAGTATTCCCACATAGAAATGGGAAGAAGTGAACGTGGACTTTGTGATGAGTTTGCCTTGTACTTGTAATTAGCATGATTCTATATGCATTATCATAGACAGGATGACCAAATCAACTCATTTCTTGCCAGTCCATACTTCTTTTTCAACCGAGGACTACGCCAAACTCTATATCAGAGAGTTGGTCAAGTTACATAGAGTTTTAGTATCCATTATCTCAGGTAGAGGTACCCAATTCACCTCTCATTTTTGTAAATAATTCTAAAAGGGTCTTGGTATCCGATTTCACCTCAGTACAACATTCCACCCTCTAATAGATGGTCAAGCAGAAAGGACTATTAAGACTCTAGAAGATATTCTAAGATCCTGCATTATCCATATTAAGGGTATTTGGGATGACCACTTGCCTTTGATTAAATTTTCATACAATAACAGATATTATTTCAGTATTCAGATGGCTCCATTTGAGGATCTCTATGGTAGGAGATACAGATCTCCAATTGGTTGGTTCAAGATAGGCGAGGCCACAGTAGTAGGGCCTGATCTAGTATTCGATGCCTTAAAGAAGGTTCAGTTAATAAGACAAAGACTTAGGGCTTTCCAGAATTGACAAAAATCATATGCAGATATACGAAGAAAGGATCTCGAGTTTGAGATTGATGATTTTGTGTTCTTGAAAATCTCTTACATGAAGGGGGTAAAGAGGTTCGACAAGAATGGAAAGCTAAGTCCCCGATATGTGGGTCCTTATAGAATTCTCAACCGTTTTAGAAAGGTAGCTTATGAGTTTGAGTTGCCTCTAAATCTAGCCTCAGTGCATCCAGTATTCCATGTCTCCTTCCTAAAAAATACATTGGTGACTCAGCAGTCATAGTTCCTTTAGAGGATATAAATATTTAGAATGATCTTTCTTTCAAAGTGGTTCTATTCCAAATCCTCGATCATCAAATTTGCAGACTGAGGAACAAAGAAGTTCCCTTAGTCAAAGTTCTTTGGCTGAATCAATCCATTGAGGGAGCTACTTAGGAAGCATAAGCAAATATCTGGACCAAGTATCCTCACCTCTTCTCTTCAAACTCTGATCCAGCTTAAGGTAACAATCTTTCTTAGATTTACTCAATTCTTTGTTCAAAAATAATTCTAAACTTTGTATTTATTACCGTTGCATATTCAGTCATGCATTCATGAATCAGTTTAGTCTTGTACTCATGCATCAGATATTTATGTTCAGTGTGAAAGCTCAGTTTGTCCAGAGTTTAGTCATGTAGTCATACATCATATATGGATGTTTAGTGTTTAAGCTCAGTCTATCAGTGTCTCATCTTAATCAATTTCATTCGGGGACGAATGTTTCCAAGGGGGAGATATTATAATACCCCATATTTCTCAAGCTCAACTAAACCATCAGTTCATGAGTTATCTAATATAAAATTAATGAAAAACTCATTATTTTTTAGTTCAGATTCTGCCATTGCATAGGAAATTGAATTAGCTTTCCAACAATATAAAATTCACCTAAATTCGATAATCGGGTACGAAGTTATGGCTATTTTAAGTTTCAGTCATTAAACACAGTCATTTAGGCCAGTAGCGCATCCCAGAGTATATCAAAATAACAATTGTCAGTTTCCAATGTTACTCCATGATATTGTGCATCGCGCCAAGGCTTATTTTCATGTTTGTCTTTTTCTAGTGTATCAACGCGATCCCACCGCGTCGTGATGAGTTCGGATTTCAGAACCAAAGGGGCGTCGCAATCCCATCACATCGCATCAAGCCCTCAGTTCCCAGTTATCATTTCCCAAGAAAATGGCGTGATAACATCGTGTCGGACTAGGGGTTCAGTCAAGAAAATTTCTCAAAAATTAAAAGTGATGTACAGGGATAAGTTGGTCTTTTCCTATGATTTTTGCATGACCAGATACGGAATTTAATCCCTAAAAACACTTGAAAGGTCATTCTTAATCAATTTTCCCCCAAATTAAAAACATTCTCTCTCAAGAGAACAAACCCTAGCTATAAGAAATCAAGATCAATCTCAAGAATTTCTCCAAGAATCTTCAGAAGAAATATTCCAAGGTATGTTAGGTGTTCATCTATGGGCCCTTTTCACCCACAGATTCCATGAATCCACCTTTAAGACTTCAAGATTTATGATTCATGATTTACATGCTTAAAATTTGATTGTATTAGTGTTCTTGATATTAAATGAGTTCTAATTCATGATTACTTGTAGATTCCACGAAGTTTGAATAGCATGTACATTGAATTGTGAAATTCCCATGTCATACTATGAATTTTCAAGTTAGGGCATTGTAATTTCCATCCTTATGTGTTAACCATGATTATGTGCATTAAGTTGTGCTCTCTAAGTTTTGATAGAATGTCCATGTGAATGAATTAATAAAATCATGGCATGTTAGTATATGTATAAGCTTATGCCCTACAAGTGTTTGATAAAATGCCTCTGTGAATGATTATGATTTTCAAGAGTATATTATACTTTATTTTTCATGCTATCGAGTCCTGGGGGTATTTAATACCCGACAATTTAGCTGTGTGCCTAGAGCCAATGTCAATTACAGAACCCCAGTCATGTCACAATTAGTAGTACTCTAGTCAGTTACAAAACTCAATAGAACTCAATCAGTTACAAAACTCAGGAAAATTCAGTAAACTCAGTATCAGTTTAGTGTCTTTCAGTAGGGAGTAGGATTCAGCATCGAGTGAACCCAAGAATGAGGGCTTACCTGTAAGTAGAGAATGCGATACTTAAAAACAATCCTTGCATTCCATAACTACGTAGCCAGCATTGGTTGACCTAACAGTTGAGGGTGATGAGGTGTTTTAACCTGAAAGATGAGGGTTCTTGGATTCTTATTAGAGTACCTACCAGATGAGGGTAACTCTTTAGCTTGTCTTTACCCATGGCATGGTACTGACACCCTTCCAACTAGGGTCACAATTTGGACCCTAACTCAGTTATCTTATCTTATTTGGGGCATGTCGATTAGATTATTACCTCCCACAGTCTCAATTTCAGTCTTCAGAATAGAACTCAGTTCAGGTCTATAAAATCAAGACTATCTGATACAGTCAACCAGTATCAATAAATTAATTATCAGTAACTTCAGATATCAGTTACTCCATATCAAAATTTAGGACTTAGCTTCAGACAAGCTTAGTCATAATATTTATTTATATATGCATTAGTGCATACTCAGTATTTACAGTAGTATCAGTTATCCACGTACTCTCATATTCAGTTACTTTATATCATGTAGTCAGTTATTGTTCATGCATATGAACCTTTGCATTCAGCCTTACCCTATCTAGCATACCAGTACATTCCACATACTGATGCATACTTTTTTTGGTGCTATGATGTCTTATATCATGGGTTCGGATGCTCAGGCTCTCAACTGAGCATAGATAGATTCTGATTCAGCCAGCAGCAGTAGATTAGTAGTGAGTCCTCATCAATCAAGGATATTATTTTATTTTATTATTTCAGTAGTCTCAGCATTTAAATAGAGGGAATTAGTTGGGGGATTGTCCCATCAACTCCATATTTAGAAAGTTTAGTTTAGAGTTTTTTCAGACTAGTTTTCAGATAGTATTAGTTTTATAGATTATCATTACAGTTTGATATTTTCTGTAGTATTTTAGATGTTTTAACCTTATGGTATTTCATCCTATTTTCCTTATTTATTCTAATATATTTTTAGTGCACACATCAAATATCAGTCATGGGTTAGCTTGTGGTCCTCCGTGGTTGTAAACATCGTGTAGTGTCTAGGGTACAAACTCAGGGCATTACAATCATGTATTTATGGAAGGTTTAAATTTAGGCTCTAGTTGATTACGTATTTAGCGGCTGCATCAAAAAATAATTTTTAGGAGGTGGTTGAGTTTTCTAAGTAGGCTAAAGCAATTAGAAAGCAAAGAAAGATAAAGGAAAGGGAAAAAAAGACTTATCATCAGGTCATTTTAGTGGTACTTATTCAAGGGGTCATTGTTTTGTAGGGTTACTCTTCTCGGCCCTTCTATTAAACTATGCATGTGTCTCTAGGAGTCCCATCTAAGGTCAGTTATCAGTCCTCCTAGATAAAAAGTTCTTCACTGTCATCATATTTAGTTTAGCAACCTGCATTAGGCATATGGTGTAATAAATGTGGTGGTTGGGTCACATTCGAAGGTATTTTCCTAATTTATGATCTACAAGTTAGTTGACTCAATAACTATCTTCTAGTACTTTAATTCTAGTAGGTCATTGTAGTGGAGGATATGGTAGGGGCTATTCATAAAGTGCACTTTGTAGCTATGTTTAATAACCCTTCAAGTCATTTTCTATATTTCTACTTATTATTACTGTTTGAGCTTTTTTATTGCTTCTCCTAGTAATTTAGGACTCATTGGAATTGAAATTTTGATTATCGAGCAAATCATTTGGTTTTAAGTGCCAATTCCTTATTTATAAGTCTTTATTAGTTCCTAATAACCACTAGATACAAACTTCAATGAAATGATATCGTATGCAAATTCTTATTGTGCCATCATCTATAGAATATAAATTTTAGGCTAGGAGGACCTTTGGTTTGGGTCTTCAGACACCCAATCTCATTTCGATCTATTGGTCGGAAAGTTAAGAAAATGAAATGGGTATGGGACCCATATTTGGTCAAAACAACCTAGAATGGAAATTCTATGCACGTCATTACATTCAAAATATCAAATTTGGTGTGGTTACATAGTTCTTTTATGTATACAGGAATCTAAACTAATACCGAGCCCTCAATCGAGCTCATTTTGGACTTGGAAAATCTAGTGCATCAGAAAATCTGGTTCTATCACGATCACGGCATCTATGTCGCGATCACGACAATTTAGATCAGACCCAACCTGCTATAATCACTAGGCTCAGGTTGCAATCATGGTTTGCATTTGTAGGACAATATGGTGCATCATGACTTCTCAGTCGTGATAGCAATACCCTAATACTTGGACTGAGCATAAAAAGACTCATTTTCCATAATTTTGGTCATTCTTCATCACTTCCTTTTGAGATAAAAACCCTAAATATTGCGAGGACTTAAAATTAAAGCTTGTTGGTGATTGGAAAGGTAGATTAACATTTATTTTTTCAACTATATTCCGCTTTGAGAAAAGAATTCACCCTTTTCTGGGAAAAATTTCTTGATTTAATGCTCAAAACTCCAAAGCCTCAAGGGCTTGAATTGATCCCCAATTTAGTTTTATTTCATCCATTTTTTAGGGTAATGATTCCTTTAGCATGCAAGAATGTCGCATTTTTTTTTCAAAAAATGAATGTTCATAAGTAGGACCGACACAGGGTTTTATATGATTGTTATAACTGAAGTAAAATGGTGCAATTTGGGTATCATTATTCTTGTATTGATCAGTAAAATATGTTTATGATAGCATGGGATATTGAGGAGGCTTAAGAGATGGAAAAAGCGGCGCTTTAGTGGTTCGTAGAGCTTTTTTTAGTGTCGAGGTAGGCTAGGTTTATCCCTTGTTAGATTGAGTTATTTCATAGTATTGTTATGATATTTTTTTAGATTTGGGATGGTTTTTAGGATTTGGATTGATGAAATGCCAGACTTGGATTAGTTAGACCGCTTAGGCTAATCTAAAACCATAGAGTTGAAACACTAAGTTTGTTTCCTTATGCTTTAGGTGAATTAGACTTCACTTTTCATATTTAACATGAGAATGCCTTAGATCACTCAAGATTGAGTAAAAATGCTTTAATAACTCATGCTTATGGTAAGATTGGCCTTAGTTTCTTACACCAATGAAGGTTTCCTTAGTTTTCATTTGACATAGTTAATATGGTTGGAAAGGATCTTTACCTTAGGACTAATTCTTGCTTGTTTAACATCTAAATGTTGATTTAGACACCTTAAACCTAGTTTAGGTAGAATTTGCCTAAAATTGAACTTGAGGATTTGGACTGGACTCTAAACCCACTTTTGGCTAAGATACATGTTAGTTTTTGTAAAACTTTTATGCTTATTAGACTCTTAGAAATATGTATTGAGGCAATATAGAGAAATCTTGATAATTAAAGGTCTCATTGGTTAATGTGAGGGTTAATGCATATTGATTATCCTATCATTTATGCATGTTGATGATACTACTTATGATATTGATTAGAAATATATATATATACCTAGTTCGATTTTGGAAGATAATTAGTTATTGATTATATATATCTAATTCAAGTTCGGAGAAGGATTCTGACACTATTAATTATATTTATCGATTCAAGACCGGTTACTAATTATTTACTAGTTTGAGATTGGCTATTGATTATTTATTAGTTCAAGTTTGGGTATTGACTATAGTTATCGGTTTGACTCCGGATATGCATACTATGACACAATGATATACTTCTTATAATAAATGATATCGGGGTGTGAGATTGAAAGTAACAATAGGGCTAGGTTTGAAAATAAGGAATTGGTTATAATGTGACATGACATAAATGGGCTATAGTGGTAAAATGACTAGGTTACAAGAGATTGTGAGCTTATAAATTGTGACTAGTGGGTATATAATGACTAGACGATAATTGAATTATGGATAATATATGGATAGTTGATTAATAGGTTAGTGTATAATTGATGATAAGGTTGCTTTATATTGGTAAATTATGAAATATTTGTAAATGACCAATTTGTGATAATTGTAGGATGATAGTTAAATAACAGTGAAAGTTATAATGTTGGTTTGTTGTATTATTCTATCTTTAGTGTACTCTCCAGGTGTACGGGAGTCTTGGATAAGTTATTTACTATTCCACACCAATTGGCATATAGGAGCCAATTTTGTAGTTATGATTGTATGCGTCGATTCTTTATGATACATTATTATTTTGATTCATTTACTTATCTATGCACATCGAGGTCAGAGCTATTTCAGGTTTTTCTATATACTTACTTAGTAATGTTATCTTGCATTTTATCATACTTATATCATGATTTAGCTCAGTCGACCGATGATGCCTATTAAGTACCCATTATTTTGATACTTATACTGCAATTTTATACCCTTTGGTGTATATTTGAGTACTAGATGTCGTTGTTGATTGTTGATCGTGTTGTATTGTTGTTTTAAAGATAGGGTGAGCTTGTGGAGATCGAGTCACCTATTTCCCTTTATCTTTTATATTCAGTCTTTTGTTATCAAAAAAGATATTATTTCCTATTCTTAAGCTTTATGTTGCATTACTATTAGATGCTCTTGTACTTGCTTGACCAGGTCAGGGGATGGTATCTTTAATTGACAACTTTTATCTATGTTCAATGCTTTACCTATTTATAATTTGTGTTCTTGAAATTTTCCTATGTTGGACATTTCCAACCAAATTAACCCGTTATGTTAGCTCCAAGTTATGGTTTTACCTACTGGCTAGATTTAGTAGGGTCTATCATGACTTGTAAATGGGGTCATGTCAAATTGTTATTAAAGTCTTGGTTACACCAGTATTTTTGGTATAAGAGCAAGTGTCTAGTAGAGTCCTGCAGATAAGAAAAATGATGTATGTTTCCTATCTTCAGGAGGCTATGGGACATTCTTAGGAGTTCTTCACTTCATTATCTTATATTGTGCTATAAGTTTGAGTTAGTTTGTAAAAGTATACCCTTGATTTTACTCTTTTGCATATGGTCAGGACACGTGTTACCATTACACGAGATGAGGGTCCCGAGACTTAGCCTATGGATCCTACACCTATTCGTGGAAGATCTAGTAGTTGCGGACAACTTGTGATGTGTCCCTAATTAGGGGAAAAGATAGGCCACTTTTTCTAGGTCCTATTCCCACTCCTGAGATAGAGATTCTTCTACCACAACCAGCAGTGGGCCAGGGACCACCTTAGGCTCCACTAGGGTTTATTTCCTCTTTAGTGCTCAAAGATGTATTGATTCAGCTTTTAGGTTTTGGTTGGAGGTATGCCATCTGATGGTGCACAATCTACAAATCAAAGTAGTACTAAGGCAGGGGTACAACTGATAGTTGTAGCTCCTAGAATTGTGGTTTCTCCTATAGTTTTAGTTTCTTAGTCAGTGGTTTCTCAACATGATATTTCTTCTAAGGAGCAATAGATATTGGGTAGTTTCTTAAGATTTTCTTTGCTTAGGTTTTTCGATGCTCTAAGTGAGGATACATATGAGTTTTGATTGGTTGTGATGATATGCTCTATAATTTTGGCCTTGTTGAGATTCGTGGTGTGGATTACACTATATTTTAGTTGAATTTGGTCACTCAATATTGATGGAGAGATTATATGGGTTCTAGACCACTTGGATCATCATCCCTTAATTATACTTAATTGTATGTGATGTTCTTGGAGAAGTATATGGCTTACAGCCTTAGGTATTGTTTGAGAGACTAATTCTCTAAATTAGAGTAAGGTTCTATGACTATTGTATAGTATGAGGCTCTTTTTTATGAGTTGGCTAGGCATTCGACTTTTATTTTGGATACTGAGTATGAGAGAGTTCGTTTCTTTGTTAGAGGGTTGATACTCTGCATTATTATGTCTACTCAGAGTTTGGTTGCTATGGGTAGGTATTTTGCTAATGTCTCAAGTCATGCTCAGGTGATGAAGGATATGCATTATGAGTCCCATTGGGTCAATGATAAGAGGCACAAATATTTGGGCAATTTTATTAGGAGCCGTAGTAGTTCTTGATTTAAGGGTATTAGTTCTGATGGTGAGTATTCTCCTCATCCTTACTTATTAAACTTAGAGTCAGCCTAGTCAACCGGTTCATGTAGTACTTTAGATTATTGACGAAGGTCAATCTAGTGCCAGAGTTTGCCATAGTCAGGGCAGGCGCTAGTCTTTGAGGGGATAATCTTCTGGCTATTCTAGTTGTGATGGTTATTCCAGATCAACCATATCTGTTTGCTCTAGCTTAGCTTAGGGAGATTGTTATTTTCTTGGATCTTTAGGTCATTATTCTTAAGAGTGCCCTAGTCGTAGGATAATTATTATTTCAGTGCAAAGTGTTTCCCCTCATAGAGAAATTTATCCCTCAACTAGAGGTGGTTCTCATAGTCACAGGAGTGGTTTTCAGGGTACTCAAGGAGGTTATCATGCAGGCAAGATAGGAGGTCAGTCAGGTGCCCAACAAGGTAGCAGTCATTATTAGTTGTATGTAGTACCTGCTAGGACAAAGGCTGAGAATTTGGATACTGTTGTTACAGGTATGAATTTGGTGTGTTTCCAGTTGGTCGTTGCTTTATTTGATCTAGTATCCACCTATTCTTATATATACTCTTATTGTGCACCATGGTTGGAGTTTTCTTCTGACTTATTATTTGTCTTATTGCACATATCTACTCCCTTGGGTGATTTCTTATTCGTGGACTAAGTTTTCAGATCATGAGTTATGACTTTAGTGATATTGATACTTATGCTGATCTTATTATTTAGGATATGGTTTATTTTGATGTAATTTTGGTCATGGACGGGTTATCCCATTACCATAAGGTCATGGATTTTTTTTTTGCCAAGGCTATTACCTTAGCCATGCTCAGCATACCCCCAATCATGTGGGATAGAGTAGTTAGCTCCAAGCCCATGGGGATCATATCTTATGTTTACGCTAGGAGGCTTATTTTGAGAGGTTGCAAGTATTGAGGGGTTGCGACTCATACCTCTCTTATATTTGTGATACTAGTGTTGAGAGTTCATTGCTTGACATTGTTCGTATAGTTTTTGAGTTTCCTGATATGTTCCCTACCGACCTGCCTAGTATTCCCTTTATCCTTGAGATTGATTTTGCTATTGATCTCGAGCCTGGCACTCGACCTATTTTTATGGCACCTTACAATATGGATCCTGTAACTTAAGGAGTTGAATACTCAGCTTTAAGATCTTCTTAGTAAGGGTTTTATTAGATTGATCATGTCTCCTTAGGGAGCTCCTATATTATTTGTGAAGAAGAAATATGGCTCCATGTATTGATTATAGGCAGCTTAATAAGGTGATAGTGAAGAACCATCATCCTATGTCTCATATTGATGATCTATTTGACCAACTTTAGGGTGCGACAGTGTTTCCAAAGATTGATTTAAATCTAGTTACCATTAGTTGAGGATTTGGGGTGAGGATATCCTGAAGATAACCTTTAAGACCCATTACGGTCATATGAGTCACTTGTGATCTATTTTAGGTTTATTAATACCCTAACTGCATTTATGTATTTGATGAATCAAGTATTCAGACCTTATTTGGATTTATTTCTGATTATGTTCATCGATGAAATCCTTATGTATTGTAGGAGTAGACAGTATGCATAATATTTGAGGATCGTGCTCCATACCTTAAGAGATGTGCTTTTTGCCTAATTTTATAAGTGTGTGTTTTGGCTTGAGTCTATGAACTCCTTGAACATGTTGTGTCTAAGGATAGGATTATGGTAGACCCAGCTAAGATTGAGGCAATTTGTGGTTGGTCTAGACCTACATCTCGCAATTTGTGGTTGGTCTAGACCTACATCTCCTACTAAGGTTCGGAGCTTCTTTATTTTGGTTAGTTATTAAGGATGGTTCGTCGAAGGTTTTTTACTATTTTAGCCGCTATAACCAGATTGAGTCAAAAAGAGGTTCATTTTTTATGGTCCAAGAAGTATGAATTGAGGTTTGGAAAGCTCAAGGTTTTTCTTACTTCAACTCCTATTTTAGCTCCTCCACTTGTGGGTTAGGGATTCAATGTGTTTTGTGATTCTTCTAGTGTTGGTTTGTGTTGTGTATTGATGCAGCAAGTTCATCTTATTGCTTATGCTTCTAGATAGCTTAAGATTCACGAGTGTAACTACCCCACTCATGATTTGGAGTTGATGAAAGTAGTTTTTGTGCTGCAGATTAGGAGAAATTATCTTTATGGTGTGTATTATGAGATTTTCACCAATCATCGTAGTCTTCAACATTGTATGACCCATAGAGAGCTTAATGCTAGATAGCATGGATGGATGGAGTTGCTAAAGGATTATCATATTTCAACCTTTTATCATCCAAGCAAGGCAAATATGGTAGGAGATGTCATTCTCCAGTTAGATGGTTTTAGAATTCCAAGGCTAGGCCTTGTGGTACTGATTTACTTCAAGATTTGTTGGATAGAATCAGGGTAGTTTAGGAAAGGTTGAGAGCGACTCAAAGTAGGCAGAAGGCCTATGTAGTCTGTAGGCTTCGTTCCATAAGATTCAAAGTTGGTGATCGTGTATTCATCCATGTGTCGCCCATGAAGGATGTAATGAGGTTCAAGAGGAAGGCCAAGCTCCGTCCTAGATAATAGGACCTTTTGAGATTCTTTGCATACTTGTTGAGGTGGCTTATGAGTTAGCTTTACCGCCAGATTTTTCCATTATTCATCTGGTTTCCATGTCTCTATATTGCGGTGATACATTCCTAATCTATATCATGTGCTGAAATGGGCCTCAGTCCAGTTAGGTGAGCGTTTGACCTTTGTAGAGGAGCCTGTGCTTATTTTGGCTAGTGATATCAGATGGTTACGCACTTGAGAGATTCCTTTAGTTAAGGTTCAGCGGAGACAGTGCCCAGTGGATGAGGACACTTGGAAGATCGAGAGCAGGCTAGGGACTCAGTGTCATCACCGGTTCGAGACTTTAGGTATATCCTAATCCTTTACTTTCGCAGGCAAAAGTTTCTTTAGTAGTGGATATTGTAATGAACCTTCAGTTCATTTTCTATATTTATGCTTATTTTTGCCATTAGAGATTTTCCATAGCTGCCCCAAGCCAATTATGACTTTTTTGTACTAACAGTTCAGTTATCGAGCAGTTCATTTGGTTTTTAGAGCCAATTCCTCAGTTAGAATCTTTGCTTGTTCCAAATGGTCACCAGGCAAAAATTTTAGTAAAATGATATCGTATACAAATTCTAACTGCGCTAGCATCTCCGAAATATCAATTTTGGGATAGGTGGTCCTTTGTTTTGGGTCCCAATACACCCGATCTCATTTCGACCTATTGGTCAAAAAATTAAGACAATAAAATATGGGCATGGGACCCAGATTTGGTTGACACGATCCCAAATGGAAATTTCGTGTGTGCCATCACATCCAAAATGTTGAATTTGGTGTGGTTACATAGATCGTTTGTGTGTATAGGATTCTAAACAAATCTTGAGCATTTAGTCGAGCCCAATTTGGACTTGGAAAATATTGGACATTGAAAGTCTGGTGCGACTGCGATTGCAGTATCTATGTCGCGATCATGACAAGTCTAATAAGCCCAACCTGCTGTGATAATGAAACTCAGGTCACGATCATGGTTCACTTATGCAGGCCCAATATGGGGTGATCACAACTGCTCAGTCTCAATAGTAACACCCTAATACCTGGACTAGGTATAATAGGACCCACCCTATTTTCATGATTTTAGCCATTGTTCATCAATTCCTTTAGAGCTAAAAGCCCTAAATAGTGTGAGGGCTTAAAATTGAAGCTTGTTGGTGATTTTGAAGATAGATTAACATTTTTTTTAGTGATGATCTTCCGATTTGAATTAAGAATTCACCCTTTTCTTGGTGAAAATTCTTGATTTAATGCTCAAAACCCTAAAGCCTTAGGGATTGATTTAAGCCAAAATTTATCTTGTCTTTACCTATTCTTTAGGCTAATGATTCCTTGATCATGTAAGAATATTGGGTTGGTTTCAAAAACTTAATTTTCATAAGTAGAACCCACATAAGGTTTTATGTGCTTTTAGACCTAAAGCATAATGGACCAATTTGGGTATCGTTATTCTCGAACTGATGACTAGAATATTTTAATGATATCTTGGCATCTTGAGGAGTTTCATGGAAGGAATAATTTGTGCTTTAGCAGTTTGTTGAGCTTTCTTTGATGTTGAGGTAGGCTAGGTTTATCCCTTGTTATATTGACCTATTTAATTGTATTCTTATGATATTGTGTTAGATTCGGGATGGGTTTTAGGTGTTGCATATATGAAATGCAAGACTCGGGTTAGTTAGACCATTTAGGCTAATAAAAAACCATAGAGTTGAAACACTAAGTTTGTTTCCTTATGCTTTAGGTGAATTGGACTTCACTTCTCATGTTTAGCTTGAGAATTCCTGAGATCACTCAAGATTGTGTAAAAATGCCTTAATCACTCATTATTAGGGTAAGATTGGCCTTAGTTGCTTGCATTAATGAAGGTTGCTTTTGTTCCCATTGGACTTAGTTAATATGTTTATAAAGGATCTCTACCTAACTGTGGCTTGTTAGCCATCTAAAAGTAGTGCAACATGGGTATCGTTATTCTCGTATTGATGAGTAAAATGTTCTTATGATAGCTTGGCATCTTGAGAAGCCTTCTCGAAAGGGAAAACCAGTGCTTTAGCAATAAGATGAGCTTTCTTCTGCATCGAGGTAAGCAAGGTGTATCCCTTGTTAGATTGAGGTATTTCATAATATTCTTACGATATTGTGATTGATTCTAGATGGTTTTAGGTGTTGGATTGATGAAATACAAGACTTGGGTTAGTTGGACCATTTAGGTCTAAATCTATAGAGTTGGAACACTTAGCATGTTTCCTTATGCTTTAGGTAAATTAGACATCATTTCTCACATTTAGCATGAGAATGACTTAGATGACTCAGGATTGACTAAAAATGTCATGACCCAACACTACCCCCTAGTTGTAACACGGTGCTTTGAGTCACAAGTGACCCTAAGCTAACCTATTTCCTGGCATAGGAAATAAATACTAAAAAAATGTGCCAAAATTCTCGTTGGAAGCTAACTAAAGTAAACTAATAAGGAATATTAATAAATTCAAGGTAAATATTGTTTGAAGATGCTCAATGAAACTGAAAAGAAACCTGTCTAAGTGTCTGACTATCTAAAAGCCTCTAAACCTAATGAGTTGTTGGGATAGGTCCCCAGCTAACTCTAACTAACTGAAATGAGATAAAGTATTGAATGAATAACTGAAAAGATTACTAGTCCTCGGCTGATAAAGACTCACCAAAGTTGCAACTGAGTGGCATGTAAATGCGCTAAGGGTGGTCTGAACACTGGGCATCTGAACCTATATTATAAGACAATATAGCGCAAAGAAGTATGCAATTAGTAATTTGAATGTACTAGCTATGCGAGTTGAAAATCTAGATGATATATATATATACTGAGCATGAATGCATGAACACGAAAATCAAATGTATGACCAAGTATAAACATGTGTTGGGTATCAAAATAACTGAATGATTGAATACTGAACACTTGATCATGAAAACCTGAACTGAGCAAAATCTGAATATTTAAATGAGGACTGTGGGAGTGAAAATTTAATCGACATGCCCCAATATGAGCTAATCAAAATCCAACCTATAACCATAATTTTAAGGGTATCGATACATAGCTAGGGGTACCAATACTGGCTAGCGTGGATCCACTAACTGATGTCCCAAAGGACTAGGGTGTCAGTTCTCTACTAGTGGGTAACCCTTCATAGGCTATGGTGGTTCCATAGTTCTAGAACTTAGGGACTTTTACTAAAGGTCAGAGTCCTCTACTAGTGGGTAAGCCTTCATCCCTGTGTTCACTCAGTGAAAAGTACTACTCCCAACTTAACTAACACTGAATTATGACTGAGATATAAAGGGCAACTAATATGCTCAATCATGGCATTCTGAATATATAATACATGCATGATCTAAAGAACAACATGAATATGTAAACTGATGTATGTTTCATTTCCTAGGTATCGGGTGTTCATAATGTACCATCTCTGACTAATGCAACTGAACATGATACTATTTAATGGAGTGTCATAAGATAATTTCTCTATTTAAAGCAAATAACTCAACAACTTAAATAATGGGGAATATCATGTTCTCATACATGGGAGATCACTAATCTCTTGGAAAATACATACTCATGGTCATACACATAAACTAAAGAGAGTTAAGAGATTCATATTTGACTTGGAACCCAATTAAATGAAAAAGGAATTATGCTTGTAAATTTAGCCAATTCTTGGGACTCAGTGGGTGTAATGGATCCCCTGATAAAATCCCATATACCTGAAAACAAACCCCTTAGAGAATCTTCTTAAAACTTGAACTTTCTTTTAATCAACCCTAGTTTGGCTTTAACGAGAAAAAATTGCTTCTTTAGCTATATGTTGACTGAGTTTTGAGTTATGAGAGTTAGGGTAATGTTTACCCTAGATACCTTATGTTTTTGAAGTCTAAAGCGATGTGGGTTGGGTTAAAAAGAGATGGAACTTTAACAAAAATCCCTTGTTAAAATCTTGTAGGAATTTTGGTCCCAGATATCACGACTCACCCAATAACTCATTACGACTGGTAACGAGTCGTGGTTTGAGTCTTGACTTGAGATCCTGGGTTCTGAGCCTTCACTGTAAGGTAAACAGTCCCCCTCCCAATGACTCATTTGGTATGACCACGAATCATTAGGAGTAGTCGTGGTCTGAGACTCTATTTTGGGATTCTTTTTTATTAAGGTAATAGGTCCACCCTATGACTCATCGTCATTGATAATGAGTTGTGAGGTAGAATCATTACCCCTGGACTAAAATCTAGGGATCCTTAATAGTTTGGGTATGATTCCAAATGATGACTTATTACATCTGATAAAGAGTCGTGTCCTGGACTCATTACCACTGGCAATCTGACAAAAAGTTAGGGAAATTTTCATAACTTTTTGCCATGGCATTCTGTTAAGGTGAGACTTATGACATTGGAAAATTAATTTAATGTCCTATATTTTAACGAGTTTAGGGATTGAAAACATAAGGTATTACAATATCTCCCCCTTGGAATCATTCATCCTCGAATGAAACTGACTAAGCTAGGCTATTATAGAAAAGATGATATTCTTACACAGATTACTCATCAGGTTGTAATGATTTAATATTTGAATCTTTGACTGATGCATGGACTGAACTAGACTCATGAATGCATGTCATGACATGGATATGACTGGATGGTTGAGATATAAATGAAAGAATTAATTAATTACTTCATACAAACTATTACCTCAAGTTGAAACTGGGTTCGTAGAGAAAAGATGGGGGTACTTGGTTATCATATCCGCTTCTGCTTCCCAAGTAACTCCCTCAATCGACTGGCTTCTCCAAAAAACCTTCACCAAGGCGACCATCTTATTCCATAATCTTTGAATTAAATGGTCAATGATCTTAATTGGAACCTCTTCATAAGAGAAGCTACTCTCCATGCCAATCCTTTCTACTGGTAGTACTGATGTTGGATCTCCAGTACATTTCTTCAATAAGGATACCTAAAACACTTGATGCACTAATGCTAACATTGTGGGTAGCTCAAACTCATAAGGCACCTTCCCATACAAGCTAAAAATCTTATAAGGGCAAACATAGCAGGGACTAAGATTTCCTTTCTTACCAATCCTCTTCACCATATTTCATGGATGAAATTTTCAAGTATAAAAATCACTATTATCAAACTTAAGCTCCATTCTACTCACATCAACATATGATTTCTAATGACTCTGTGATGTTTTTAGCCTTTATCAAATCAACTTAACCTTTTACATTCCCTAATATATTAAATCTGGTCCTATGAAAGCCACTTCACCAACCTCTAACCAACCAATAGGAAATCTATACCTCCTACCATAGAGCGACTCAAATAGGGCTATTTGAATGATGGAGTGATAGTTATTATTGTAGTCAAACTCAATCAAAGGAAAGTGATCATCCCAACTACCCTTTAAATCAATTACACAAGCCCTCAACATGTCCTCTAAGGTCTGAATGGTCCTCTTTACTTGACCATATTTCTGCGAGTGAAAATTTATGCAAAGATAAATTTGGGTACCAATATCCTTATGAAAAGCCTTCCCAAAATAAGAGACAAATTGTGTACCTCTATTTGAAATGATGGTCAAAGGGACATTATTCAACTTTATTAATTACCTAAGATAAGGTTAGCATAATATTTGACCTAGGCCATATTATTAACTGGCAAGAAATGAGCTGACTTGGTCATTCGGTCCATAATAACCCAAATAGAATCATGCCGACAATGAGTATGAGGATCTTATCACAAAATCCATATTCACCACTTCCCACTTCCAAGTGAGTATGCTGAATTCCATAATAGTACTAGAAGGTTTCTAATTCTCAACCATAACTTGCTGGCAATTTTGACTCTTAGCCAAGAATTTCGGTATATCCTTCTTCATAACATTCCACCAATAGACTTCCTACAAATTGTGGTACATCATGGTTTCTTCGAGAAGAATTGAATATCATGAAATAAGATCTTCTATTGACATCCATGGCCTTAAGTCACGCACATTAAGAAAATATAACCTACCTTGACAACAAAGTACACCATCTCTCCCTTAGGAGAAAACATCATCCTTTTGATTTAGGACTACCCTCTTTAACTTAGGAAAAATAGGGTCACTATCTTGCTTTTCTTTTACCACTACAACCAAGGATAATTCCAAACCATTCTAAACCCAAATACTACTTCAATTAAATCAACCAACTAAACTCCTAACCTATCAAGCTGATAAACCTCATGAACCAACTCCTTCTTATTATCATCAATGTAGGCAACACTTTCCATGGATAATCTACTAAGGGCATCGACAACAATATTTTCCTTACCTAGATTGTACAAGAAACATATATCATAATCTACTAATGACTCTTGTGTTCAGTAAGCACATCAATATGGATCCCATAAAGGTAAGGCCTCCAAATCTTTAAGGAAAAAACAACTGCTGCTAATTCAAGATAATGAGTAGGTTAGTTCTTCTCATGAGGTTTAAGCTATCTAGAGGCACATGCTTTAACTTTGACTCATTGAATCAGCATGCAACCAAGGCCAACTTTGGAAACATCATAGTATACCATAAATCTATTTGAACCTTCTGGTAAAGTCAAAATAAGAACGGAGGTGAGTCAAGTCTTTAACTCCTAAAAACTCTTCTCGAAAGATTCTAAGCATGGAAACATGACTTTCTTTTGAGTTATTCTGGATATAAGAGAAGCGATAGAAGAGGATTTCCCAAAAACCCATCTGTATTAACTAACTAAATGTAAAAAACTCCTTATAACTAATTGAGAGATGAGTCTAGGCCAGTTCCTAATGACTTCAGTCTTTTGAGGTTCAACTAGAATTCCCTTACTAGAAATTATATTACCAAGGAAGGCTACTTATTTTAAACCAGAATTCACACTTACTAAACTTAGCGAATAACTGATGATCCTTGAGAGTCTGCAAGGCAATCCTCAAATGGTGTGCATGATCACACTCACTTCAAGAATAGATGAGAATGTCGTCTATGAAAACTATAACTAGCATGTCCAGAGATTGTTTAAACATCCTATTCATCAAGTCTATAAAAGCTTTAAGAGCATTTGTTAGTCCAAAAAACATAACTATAAATTTGAGGTGACCATATTATGTTTTGAAAGCTATCTTTGGGATGTCACATTTTTGACCTTTGAGCTGATGATAGTCGAATCAGAGGTTTATCTTAGATAATCAATTTTCACCATAAAGTTAGTCGAATAAGTCATCAATCCTAGGGAGTGGATACTTATTCTTGATTGTGACCTTGTTCAACTAGAAATAATAGATACACATTCTGAGAGACTCATCTTTATTTTATACAAAAGAAATAGGCACCCTATGAGGAAATGCTAGACCTGATAAAACCCTTATCTAGAAGATCTTTCAATTATTTTTAAAGTTACTTGATCTTGGTTGGAACCATTCTATAAGGTGGAATTGAAATAGGTTAGGTGTCTGGAAGGAGATCTATTCCAAAGTCAATTTCCCTCTCAGAGGAACTCTGGGCAGATCTTTAGGAAATACTTCTAGAAACTCTTTTATTACTTGAATTGACCCAAGACACAAAATTTTTGACTTTGAGTCCTTGACTCAGACAAGATGATAGATCCATCCTGTGGAGATCATCATCCTTAACTTAAGGTAGGAGACCAATTGATCTATAGGTACTAAGGTACTAGCTCTCTATTATATGGCTGGCTCATTAAGAAACTGAAACTGGACTATTCTATTTCTACAGTCGATTAAAGCATAACAAGTATGGAGAAAATCCCTGCCAAGAATTACATCAAATTTATTTATTTCTAATCTATAAGATCGACTGAGGTGACTTTATGGAACACTGTGCCAGGGCAATTTTTGTACACCAATTTGACTAAAATACAACTACCAGTTAGAGTAAACACTGTGTACGGTTCTAAAGAATTTCAAAACCAACGGCAAAGTCTACGACTATATAGGGAGTCACAAAGAAAAGTATGGCTCTAGGGTCTAATAATGCATATACATGATTATGAAAATCCTGTAATGTACGAGTAACCACATGGGTGAACCCTCCTGATCTTAGTGAGTCTAAAGGGCATAAAGTTAATTCTAGCGTTGTTCACTGGTAGGGAGAACTACTAGAGATGATAAGGAGTTAGCCTAACCTTGCTAATGAAGATCCTTACCCCACAACCACTAGGTAATCCTTCATCCTATGGCCTGGCTTAACATATCTGAAAAAAGCATCACTCCAAGCCATGCACTCGCCCTTATGGTTCCTACCATATCTCCTATAAATTTAGTTGGTGTGACCATTGTTAATGCTACCTTTGGAAAAAGATCCTAGTGCTCTATCCTGAGTATCCTATCTGAACTTAGGCATTGGAGAACTGACAGATGATAGGGATGGAGCTAAAGATTTTTGGTAGAATTGAGAGTGGTTCCCACCATCTGATCTCTACTGAAAAAACTAAAATTAATAATTCTAGCCCTCATATTTTACCATTTTCATCCTTAATCTTCTACTCATCAATCTACTAAGTATGTACTATTAATCTAGAGAGATCTATCTCCTTAACAAATATGGTCATCCTGTTCTCCTTACAATATCTTTAGAGACACCCGACACAAACTTGCTCATTTGGGCCCTAGAATCAACCACCATAGTCTTAGCATATCTCATTAACTAAGTAAACTTAAGTTAATAATCCTTCATACTCATATTAACCTACTTTAAGTAGATGAAATCTTGCACCTTGACCTCCCTCAACTTGAGTGGGAAGAACCTATCTAGAAAAGCAGTAGCAAACTCATCCCACTCTATAGGCCCTACTTCAAGACCTATTTCATACTTCCACTACTTCAACCATGTATGGGACACTCTCTATAATTGGTAAGAAATAAAAATAATTACTCTCACTCAAAGTGACACCTATTATCTCGGTCACTTTCTTAACACTATTTAGGAACTTATGTAGATTCTTCCCAGACTTGGATCTAAGGAATACTAGAGGATTCATCTAAGTGAAATACCGAATTCAGGTTACTTTTTTATTTACAACTAGGTTGGATATGGTAACAACCTGCTAGTTGTTTTGAGCAGCAATGGATTTGGCTAATGCCATAAAAGTAGCCCTATATTAAGCGTGTGAGACCTGCTTATTCATAGAGTCTTCATGAATAGGTGGTGGCACTAGCTGGTCCCTATTCCTTCTTATGTTAACCCTCATGGGAGGCATTTTATGTAAATAGTAGATACTGAGTTAGAAGAATAAGTTTATTAGAGCTTGTTCTCCATCACACGACATGGATATTAGAAGAAGTGAGACTTTCCTAAAATGTTTCATAGCCTTTCACCCATAAATATGGTGCGCTTTACACTCAAGAACAATACTCTATTTAACATGGCTTTCAAACACCCTAGGACACTTTTAAACTTGTGCTCTGATACTAAGTTTGTCACGACTTAAGACTACCCCTTGTCATAACACGGTTCTTAGAGTCGCAAGTAACCGCAAGCTAACCCATGGCCTGGCATAAGAAATAAATACTGAAAGAATGCAACAAAATACTAGTTGAAAGCTAACTAAAGTAAAATGATAAGGAATAATAATAAATTCAAGGTAAATACAGTCTGAAGATACTCAATGAAATTGCAAAGAAACCTCTCTAACTGTGTGATGTCTAAAAACCTTTAAACTTGATGAGCTATTGGGATAAGTCCCTAACTAAGTCTGACTAACTATAATGATATAACATATTAAAATAAATAATTGATAAGATAACTAGTCCTCAGCTGATGAGAACTCACCAAGGCTACAGGTGAGTGGCAAGTAAATATGTTAAGGGCAATTCGAGTACTGGGATTTGATGCTATAGCCTGAGACAATATAGCTCAAGAAAGTATACAATAAATACTTTTAATATACTGGGTATGCGAGATGAAAATCTAGTTGATATACATATATATGAGAATAAATGCATGAACATGAAAATTGAATGAAACACTAAGTATAAACATGTGCTTGGTATCTGAATAACTGAATGACTGAATGCTTAACACTTGGTCATGTAAACCTAAACTAAAAAATAATTTGAATAATGAGCTGAGGAATGTGGGAGCTAACATTTAACTGACATGCCCCATACTAAGCTAATCATGGCTAACTAGTAACCCTAATTAGAAGGGTGTTACTACCTTGGCAAGGTTACCAACACTAGCTGGAGTGGATCCACTAAACTAATATCTTGAAGGACTAAGGTGTCAGTCCCCTACTAGAGGATGACCCCTCATAATATATGGTTGCACCATAGTTCTGCAAAATAAGGACTTCTACTAAAGGACTTAATCCTCACTAGCGGGTTAGCCTTCATCCCTGCATTCACTCGGTACTAAATACTACTCCCAACTAAACTGACACTTAATTATAACTGATATGTAAACTATAATTGATATACTCAATCATGGTATTCTAAATTTATAATACATAGATGGTATGAAAACTCATAAATATGTAAACTAATGCATGCTTAATTTCCTAGGTATTGGGTGTTCATAACCCACCAGCTTTGACTAATGCAACTGAACATAATAGTATTCACTGAGCATGATAAGATAATTTCTCAATTTAAAGCCAATAACACAACAACTTTAAATAATGGGTAAAATCATGTTCTCATACAGGGAAGATCACTAATCCATGGATAATACATAATCATGGTCATACACATAAATTAAGGAGAATTAAGAGATTCATATTTGACCTGGAGCCCATTTAAAGGGAAAAATAATTATGCTTTTAAATTTAGAAAGTTTTTGGGACACAGTAGGTAGAAGGGACCCACTGATGAAATCTCACATTCCTAAAAACAAACTCCTTTGACAATCTTCTTGAAACTTGAACTTTATTTTGATGAAACCTAGTTTGGCTTTGGAGAGAATAAATTTCTTTTATTATCTGTTGACTAATTTCTAAGTAATAAGAGGTTAGGTTAATATTTATCCTTGATAGCTGATGTTTTTGAAGTCTTAAACAATGTGGGTTGGGTTAAAAAGGGGTTGAATTTATCAAAAATTCCTTGTTAAAATCAATTAAGAATTTTTGTCCTAGATATCACGACTCACTCAATGACTCATTAAAAATAGTCAAGAGTCGTGGTCTGAGTCATGAACAGAGATTCTGGGTTCAGAGCCTTCACTATTAAGGCAATGAATCCCTCTCCTAATGACTCATTAGGTCTGACCACGAGTTTTTAGAAGTAGTCGTGGTCTTAGACTCTATTTTTTGTTCCTTTTTGTTAAGGTAATTAGTCCACCCTATGACTCATTGTTACTGATAATGAGCCATGATGTAGACTAGTTACAATTGGGATAAAATCTAGGGGTACTCACTATTGTGGCTATGAGTCCAGATGATGACTTATTGTATCTCATAACAAGTCATGTGCTAGACTTTTAACCAATGGCAGTCTAACAAACTCTTAGGGAAACTTTCATAACTTTTTCCCACTACATCAAATTTTAGGCTAGACTAATGGCATTGGAACACTAATTTAATTGCCCATCTTTTTATGCATTTAAATCTTGAAAACTTGGGGAATTACAAATAATACTTTAGTCACTCATGCTTATGGTCATATTGGCCTTAGTTGCTTACACTAATAAAGGTTACCTAAGTTTCCGTTAGACTTAAATAATGGGTTTGGAAATGATCTCTACCTTAGGACTAATTATGACTTGTTAAACATCAAAAGTGGATTTATATACCTTTAGTCTAGTTCGGGTAGAATTTGCATAAATGGAACTTGAGGATTAGGAGTGGACTCTTAACCCACTTTAGGCTATGACACATGTCAGTTTTTGTAAACCTTTTATGCTTAGTAGACTTTTGTAAATGTGTATTAAGGCAATATAGACAAATATTGATACTTTATAGTTATGTTAGTTAATGTGAGGGATGACTCCTATTGACTATGCTATCATTTATGCATGTTGCTGATACTACTTATGATGTTAATTATATATATATATACTCGATTCGAGTCTGGAAGATGATTATGTTATTTTTTATATATACTCGGTTCTAGTTCAAAGGGTGATTGTGACACTATTGATTATATTTATTGGTTTGAGTTTGCCTATTGATTATTTACTGATTTGAGTTTGACTATTGGTTATTTCCCAGTTCAAGTCAGGATATTATTTATATTTACTGATTTGATTCTTGATATGCATACTATGCTATGATTATATACATTTTATGATTAAGAAAATTGAGGTGTGAGATTGAAATTAGCAACTTGGCTAGGTTGGAAAATAATGAATTGGTTATAATGTGCCATGACATAAAAGGGCTCTAGTGGTAAAATGACTAGTTGACAAGAGATGGTGAGCTTATAAATTATGACTAGTGGGTATATGATGACTAGCCGATAATTGAATTAGTTATAAGAGATGAATAGTTGATTAACAAGCTAGTGTATAAATGATGACAAGGTTGCTTTATGTTGGTAAATTATGTAATATTAGTAACTGAGTGATTGGTTATAATTGTAGGATAATGGTTAAATATAACTGAAGTTTAGTTATAATGTTAGCTGATTACATTATTCTTTTTTAATTGTACTCTCCGGGCGCATGCGAGCCTATGATGAGTTATTTACTTTTCCGCACCAATTGGCATATGGGAGCCAATTTTATAGTTATGATTATATGTGTTGATTCTTTATGATACATTATTATTATAGTTCATTTTCTTATCTATACACAATGATATAGGAGCTATTTAAGGTTTGTCTATACCTTGACTTAGTTATGTTATCTTGCATTTTATCATACTTATATCTTGATTTAGCTTAATTGGCCTATGATGACTACTGAGTACTTATTGGTTTGGTACTCATACTACACATCTGTACTTTTTTGGTATAGATCTGAATACTAGCTATCATCATTGATCATTTATAATGTTGTATTGATATTTTTAGAGATAGGGTGAGCTCTTACAGTTTAAGTCACTAATTTTCCTCTATCTCTTATATATAGTCTTTTGTTATCAAGATAGATATTGTTGACTATTCTAAGTTTTTAAGTATTAATACTATTAGATGCTCTTGTACTGGCTCTACAAAGTCATGGGATGGTATCTTATATTGACTACTTATATTTATGTCTAATTAAACCATTACGTTAGATCTGGGTTATGGTTTACCTTACCTACTAGCAGGATTTAGTAGGTGCCATCATGACTCATAAATTGAGTCGTGAAACTACAGTAGATAAGGGTTAGCTACCTAGAAAACCAAAGTGTAGGATAGGTTGGTTGAGGTGGCTTGTATACTAGTAGAGGTGGGGATCAGGGTGATTATAGGTCTCATATCTTTGTTGTTTTGAACTATCGTAAAAAAAATGATTTGATGCTATAATCCTAGGTACTATTCTTGTTTGTGATTATATGTCTTATCTGTTATTTAATCCCAAGTCTACTTTTTATTATGAATTTGTGAAATTTCTATTGGTTTGGGACTTAAAATATAAATTTCTTAATACTCCTATCTATGTGTCTACACCAAATGGGGTTTCTATATGTGTTGATAAAGTTTATCAAGCGTATCCTATGATGTTTATGGGGTATAAAACTTTGGTAGACTTAATGATCATAAATGTAGAGGAGTTTGATATTATTTTTGGTTGAGTTCATTGTCTCCTTATCATGCTATTGTTTTTTGTCATGATAAGACATTGAGATATGCATAGGATAGAAAGGTTAGAGTGGAAGGTACTTTTAATCCTATTACTATAAGAATTGTGTCATCTATTCATGCTCAAGATTTAGTTAAGTGGGGGTGTAAGCATTCCTAGATTATCCGTGAAATAAAAGTTTAGTAGTCCCTCATATAGCTTCTGTTTCAGTAGTATATGAATTCCTAGAGGTGTTCCTAGATGCTTTCTCTAGTATGCCTCCTAATTATGAGCTTGGCTTTTGTATAGACTTAGAGACAAGAACCCATCCCATTTTGATCCCCCTCTTTTAGGATTACACCAGTAGAGTTAGAAGCACTAAAGTCCTAATTACAAGATTTGTGAGAAAAAAGTTACTCACCCAAGTATTTCACCTTAGGGTGATCCTATTCTTTTGTGAAAAATGGATAGTAGTATGCAAATGTGCTTAGACTACCGATAGTTGAATAAGATTACTATTTGCAACAAGTATCATTTGCCTAAAATAGATGCTCTATTCAACCAGTTGCAGGTAGCTATGATTTTCTACAAGATTGATTTGAGGTTAGTTTACCATAAACCTATGATTCGGTGGAGTACATCCCAAAGATGATCTTCAAAACTCATCATGGACATTATGAGTTCTTGGTTATGTCTTTTAGTTTGACCAATGCACAGTCACTTTTATGAGTTTCATGAATTGAGTTTTAAGCTATTATTGGATTCATTTGTCATTATTGACATTTTGGTTTACATAAAGAGTAAGGAGGAGCATAAAGATTACTAGCGTACAATATTGGGTTTGTGTAAGGAGAAGCAACTATATGCTATTATAAAAGTGTAAATTTTGGTTGTCATCAGCATCTCTTTGGGGGCATATGGTATCTAAGAAAAGGGTAATGTTAGACCCGCAGAAGGTTGAAGCTGTTAAAAACAATTCTAGATCAATATATGTTATTAAGGTTCATAGTTTTATAGGGTTGACCAGTTACTATTGTTAGTTCATCAAAGGTTTTGCCTCTACCACTTTGACTCGACTAACTTAAAAAGAGGTACCTTTAGTGTTGGATGATATGCGTGATGATACTTTGCTAACTTCACCTCCCATTCTTACCTTGACTACTAAAGGTAAGGATTTTATTATATAGTATAATGCTTCATGGTCTGGCTCAAGTTTGTTTTGATGTAGGATCAAAATGTCAGCGCTTATACTTAGAGGTAAAGGAAGCCTTATGATAAGAATAATCCCACTCATGATTTGGAATTAAAAGGTGTGGCCTTTACTTTGAAAATTTGGAGATATTACCTCTATTGAGTTGTAATGACCTTTCAAGTCATTTATTGTATTTATGATTATTTTATCCATTAGAGCTTTTCCATAGCTGGCCCAAGTCATATTTGACTTGTTGGAGCTGACAATTTAGTTACCGAGAAGTTTGATTGCTTTTTAGAGTCGATTCCCTATTTAGAAGTCTTCACTAGTTCCAAAGATCCACTGGGCAAAAACTTTAATAAAACAATCTCAAATGCAAACTCTGACTATGCCAGTAGCTTTGAAATATCAATTTTAGGCCAGGTAGACCTCTGGTTTAGGACCCGAGGCACCGGATCTCATTTGGACCTATTGGTTAGAAAGTTGGAAAATTAGAATAATGGGTATGGGACCCACATCTAGTTGAAACAAACTTGGATTGAAAATATGACTTTTCCATTGAGTTTGAAATGTTGAATTTAGTGCGGTTACATAGTTTATTTGAGTATATTAGATTTTGAATGAATCTCGAGATATTGGCAAAAAATTCCAAGTTTCATCTATCAACTGTGCTAACAGCAAGTACTACGACTACACATGGAAGGATAGCAATCACCATACCTGCTCTTAGACTCTAGTAGTGCGATTGCACACCCTGTTGTGCGATATCTATACCTGGTTACCTAGTATGGGCATAATGATCCCTTAGACCATATTTTGGTTATTTTCCACTCATCGTTGAGGTATAAGAATCCTAAAAGAGTGTGATAACTTAGAATTAAATCTTGGGGTAACTTGGGAGTTTAATTAACATATATTTGTGCAAATATCTTCAGATTTAAAGTAAGAATCCTTCAAATTCATGCTTGAATTTCTTGAATTTTTTACCAAACCCCTAATCCATAAATCTACTAGGGATTAATTTAGTCCCAAACTTAGCTTGGTAACTATTTTGGGGGGTTTTGATTCCATAAGCTTGAAATGATTATTGGGTTGGTCTCAAAAACTTGATTTTCTATAAGTGGGATCCACGTGGGGTTTTGGCATAATTTTTGGACCCAAAGCACAATGGTGCAATATGGGCATCGATGTTCTCATATTGATGTGTAGAATGTGTTTTTGATAGCTTGTCATCTTGAAGAGGCTTCTCAGAAAGGGAAAGTGAAGGTTTAGTGGATTGTTGATCATTCTTCGGAGTTGAGGTTGGCTAGGTTTTCCCTTGTTAGATTGAGCTACTTCATAGTATATTTATGATAGTTTGTTGGATTTGGAGAGGTTTTAAGTGTCAGTTTAATGAATGGCAAGACTTAGGGGTAGTTGGCCGTTTAGGCTATTTTGACACCATAAGCTTGAATCCTTTAGCTTGTTTCCTTGTGTTTTAGATGAATTGGACTTCATCAATCATGATTAGCATGAGAATGAGTTAAGTTACTCAAATTAGGCATAATTAATCTAGTTATTCATGTTTAGGGGAATTTTCTATCTTATGGCTAATTAAGGCTTGTTCGATATCTAAGGGTAAAATTAGATACCTTAAGCCTAGTTTGGGTAGAAATTTTCCTAAAATGGAACTGAAGGAATAGAAGTAGAATCTTAACCTACCTTAGGATATGACACGCAAGTTTTGGTAAACCTTTATGCTTAGTAGACTCTTGAAAAGGTGTATTAAGGAAATAATTAGAAATATTGATAAATAATCATTATGTAGGTGAATTTGAGGATTCATTTTTGTTGTTATTTATGCTAATGATGATGTTATATGATGATGGTTATGATATTTATGTTCGGTTCAATTATGTGTCTAGATGATATTTATGACTTGTTCAATTCTGAGTCTTGATGATCTTTATGATCGGTTCAATTCTAAGTCTGGATGATATTTATAACCGGTTTAATTTTGAGTTTGGATGATATTATGACTGGTTCAATTCTGACTCTTGATGATATTTATGATCGGTTCAATTTTGAGTCTTGATTATTTTTATTCCCGGTTTGATTTTGGATTATGATTAAAATACTACATGTTGAAATATGGTATTTAAAAAAATATTGGTTAATATTATGATAGCTAATGATAGAGGATTCATAGTCGATAAAATGGATGTATGGTAGCAAGTTGTTGAATAATGCCAGTGATTAGAGAAAATTAAAAAGTAACTAACAGCTTGTGTAATATTTTTGGTAAATTGCTAAGTGATGGTATAATGCCGAATGGTGATGGATTGTGAGGTGATTATTGAATTATGGAGATGATTAGTATACATGATGTATTCATAAATTATTCTATCTTTACGTGTACTCTCTGGTAGTATGGGATGCTATGATGATTTCTTAACCTTTTTCACCAATTGGCACATGGGAGATAATTTTGTAATTATGTTATCTCGTGTTTGATCTATTTACATTATTTCATTGCTATTATATCACTTTTTTTGCTAATTATGTGCAGTGAGGATGGAGATGATTCAGGTTCGGTTCTATACCTTGAGCTAGTTATAATCATCTTGCATTTTATCTTCTTTATACCATGATTTATCTTAGTCGGTCGTTGATACATACTGAGTACCTATTGTTTTTGTGCTTATACTATACTTCTATACATTTTTAGGGAAGATCCAAGTACTAGCGTACGCCATTGACTGTTGTTCGTGCACAGTTGACCTTTTAAATATAGGGTGAGCTCGTGGAGTTTCGAGTTCCTTATTTTCTTATATCTTATTGTTATTCTTTCTTTTATATCTAGATAGATGTATTTATTAAATTTTGAGTCTTGTCAGTTGTATTAATGACATTCGATGCTCTTTTACTGGCTCTACTAGGTCATGGCATTGGTATTCATGTGTTGAGTTATTTATCTATTTAGAACACGATGGTTGTTTGTAACTTGTATTCATTGAATTTGGCCTATGATATGCATTCCCTACCAAATTTACTTATTGTGTTAGCTTTGGGTTATGGTATTGGCTTACCTACTGGCGGAACATAGTAGGTACCATCATGACTTATAAATTGGGTCATGAGAAATTGGTATCAGAGCTTAGGTTTCACCATTATTGTAACACCCCAACTTAGGAAAGAGTCCCACATTAGCAAAATAGAGGAGGGATGCTGGGTATATAAGTAAGCAAGCCTTACTCCCTAGTGACACATTTTAAAGTCGTGCGGGCCTGGGCCCAAAATGGATAATATCACTAGTGATTTAGGGATTTAGAGGGGTCTCTCGGGCCTTGATGGTTTGGGATGCTCGTCGTAGGAAAATCCCATTGGGTGGGGCAAGCCTCAGCAAGGATGCTGAGTCCATAAGAGGGGGTGTATGTAGCACCCCAATATAGGAAGGAGTCCCACATCGGCAAAATAAGGGAGGGATGCTGGGTATATAAGTAAGCAAGCCTTACTCCCTAGTAATGCATTTTAAAGCTGTGAGGGCCTGAGCTCAGAAAGGACAATATCACTAATGGGTTGAGGAGTTCAGAGAAATCTTGGGCCGTGATGGTTCGGGATGACCATTGGGGTGAGAGCCTTGGCTCAGGTCATGACAGGTATTATTGGTACAAGAGCAATGGTTTGGTAGAGTCCTGCAGATCAAAATGTTGGCATCCGTTTCCTATCATAGGGAGACTTTGAGAAATTTTTAAGAGTTTTTCACTTCTATGACTCATATCGTGCTAAGATTCTGAGTTGGTTTATTGAAGTATTCCCTTTTCTTTACTCTTTCATAGATGGCCAAGACACGTGCTACCGCTACACAAGATGAAGGTCCTAAAATCAAGCTTAGTAATCCTTCTCCTATTTGTGGATAAACTAGAGGTCGTAGATAGCCTCGTGATGTGTCCCCAGCTAGGGGCTAGGATAGGTCACCTTTCCAAGACCCTATTCTTATGCCTAAACTAAAGATTCTTCTGCCATAACCAATGGTGGGCTAGGGACCAGCTAAGGCTCCACCAGGGTTATTCCTTCTTCATCGCAAATAGATACATTGAATTAGCTTTTGGGGAGAGTGAGTGGTGCATATTCTATCGATAAAAGTGGTAATAAGAAAGAGATGCAGCCTGTAGTTTTGACTCCCAAAGTTTAGGTTCCTTCTGCATAGATAGTTGCTCAGCTGATAGTTGCTCATCCTGTGGTTTCACAGATGGATATATCTTCTGAGGAGGAAAAAATATTGGGTTTATTCTAGAGATTAGCTCCTCCTAGATTTTTTATTGCTCTAGGCGAGGATTTATATAAGTTGTTGACTGCTTGTGAGGATAAGCTTCATGGCTTGGGCCTTGTTGTGACTCATGGTGTGGATTACACAATATTTTAGTTAGAGAGGTCATATGGATTCTAGGCAAGATGGACCTTCTCCCTTGTCATGGACTCAGTTCTCTTAGATGCTCTTGGAGAAGTACATACCTCGCAACCTTAGAGATTATTTGAGGGATCATTACTCTAGATTGGAGCAAGGATCTATGAAAGTTGCAGAGTAGGAGGCTCACTTTCATGATTTGTCTAGGCATACAACTTCTTTTTTTGAGCATCGAGTATAAGAGGGTTCGTTGTTTTGTTAGAGAGTTGAGACTCCCTATTTGTATGTCTACTTAGAGTTTGATGGCTACAGGTAGGTCTTTTGCTGAGGTTTCAAATCATTCTCGAGTGATAGAGGTAATGCATCCTGAGCCTTAAGGGGAAACAATAAAAGGTCTAGATATCAGGGTAGTTACAGTGGGAGCCATAGTAGTTCTCAAATCAAATGTAGTAGTTAACATAGTTGGTATTCTTTACATCTATCCTAGCAGCATCAGAGTCATCCTAGATGACCGGATTAAGAAGCTCTTCAGATTACTGACGGAGGTCAGTCTAGTGCTAGTGATTGCTCTAGTCAAGGCAGTGGTCAGTCTTTTAAGGGGTCATCATCTAGTTAATCTAGTTGTGGTGGATGCTCTAGGTTAACTGGATCTATTAGTTATGGTTCATCTCAGAGGGTATGTGTAATGACACTACAGATTATTTTCCATATTTCCACTTATTTTCACCAATAGAGATTTTCATAGCTTTCCCAAGTCATTTATGACTTGCTAGAACTGATAGTTTGACTACCAGGAAGTTTACATGATTTTTTTAGCCAGTTCCCTATTTATAAGTATTTGATTGTTCCAAATGGCCACCGTGAAAAAACTTTAACAAAGATCTTAGATGCAAATACTAACTGCATCAGTAGCTCCATAATATTTATATTAGGCTAGAAAGATCTTTGGTTCAAGTCCCAAAGCACTCAAGTTGGAATGTTAGAAAATTAGATGTTTGGGTATGGGACCCATATTCTTATAACAACCTTGGATGGAAAACCCGACCTCACCAACTCATCCGAAACATTAAATTGTGTTTGTTTACATAGATCATTTGCAAATATTAGATTTCAAATGAATCCTGGGCATCACTGGAAACTTGGAAAATTTTCCAAGTTGATAGTGCAATGGCAATTGCACAAGGACCATCTTGATCGCACTATGGAAATTGGAAATAAGGCCCATGACGATCGCACATAGGCGATTATAGTACATAGGTGGCAATAGCCACACCTGAGTGCTTAGGATGGGTATTTAAAGGTCCTTTAGGTCATATTTTGGGAACTTTACACATATTCATGAGACCTAAAATCCCTAATGTAGTGTGTTAAATTCTATTTGTGTCTTGGGAATGTCTTGAGAGCTTGATTAACATATTATTTCATGATTAACACCTAATTTGAGGTATGAATCCTTCAATTTTAAGCTTGAATTTCTTGTATTCTTGACCAAAACTTCAAATATCTCGAGGGCTTGATTTTATCCCAAATAAGCTTAGTTTTCACCTATTTCTTGAGGGTTATGATTCCTTGATGTTATATGAATATTAAGTTAACTTCAAAATTTTTTTTCTATAAGTAGGACCCATTTTGGGACTTTTGGTGTCATTTTTTGACCTGGAGAACAATGGTGCAATATGTTTAATGATATTCTCATAATGATGTGTAGAATGTCTTTTTGATAGCTTGGCACCTTGAAGAATATTCTCGGAAGGGAAAAACAAAGGTTTAGTAGTTCGTGAACTTTCTTTGGATTTGTGGTAGGTTAGGCTTATTCCTTATTAGATTGAGCTACGTTATAGTATAGTTGTGATATCTTGTAAGATTGGGAGGGGTTATAGGTGTTCGGTTGATAAATGGAAAGACTTAGGATTAGTTGCATCATTTAGGTCATTTGAACTTATTGATTGGAATTTTTTTGTAGGCTTAAACCTTGGGGACTCAAACTTCATGTCTCATCTCTAACATTGGGATTCCTTAGTTATTCTAGTTATATGTGAGTGACCTTGTCACTCATGCTGTGGGTAATTTGACCCTAGTTTCTTACATTAATGAAAATTCCTTAGATACTATGGTTGAGTAGGTTTAGAGTATGGGAAAGACCTTTACCTTAGAAAAATGGTGGCTTGCTATATATCTAAGAGTTGATTTAGATTCCTTAGCCTAGTCCCGGATAAAAGTTAGACTTCGAATGTATTTTGAGGAATCAGAAGTGGGTTCTTGACTTACCTTAAGCTTGGATGGATATAGTTCACTTGAAGACCTTAGACTCTAATTAAGGGCCTAAGAAATGTTCCCTTGGAAGCATGTTGGTTAATCATGGTAATGGATTATGGGGGTGACATTGGAAGTGATGTATGTGGTTTGCTTTGTAAGCTAAATTTTTTTTAGTACTATGAGTAGCTTGGGATTATGCTATTTATCATGATATAGTTTTGTTGTGTAATGAGCTAGCGGTCCACTAGAAATCCCTCTTATTTCTTTATTGTGAGTCATGATGTTAATAATTCTAGAGGGAATGTTTATTGACTACATGGGAAGCTATGTTACTAATTATGCTTGAAACTCGATGATAGTTTGCATTACTCATGTTATATATTCATATACCTATTGTTAAGTGTACATTGATGATGAATCATGAGTCATGGAGGTATACTTTTTCTTGTTTCACCTTTATGTTCATTAACTTTAGCTCCCGTTGGGCTTGTCATTTATTTTAGTCCTCATGGGGTTTGTCATTTACTTTAGTCTATGTGGAGCTCATTCTTTATTATTGACATTAATTTGCTTATTGTGATGATATTGATACTTGACAAGGACAGTATTGTGATGTTGATATTGATACCCAACAAGGTTGGAGGATATTATGGTGATGATGTTGATACATGAGAAGGCCCGGGGTGACTATAATGATACACCCAGTAAGCCTGTAGGATGATTATTTGATGTGCCTGCACGTCATCTACCAGTTTGAGTCTGGATAGCCCTATGTATGGAACTTTTATGTGTATATATATGTATGTGTATGTGTGTGTTAACATTCTAGAGATAGGGTAAGCTCTTTAAGTATAAGTCACCTATTTCTCCTATCTTATTATTGTTTTGTCTTTTATTTTGAGATAGATGTATTGTATACTTTTCTTATATTTTGTTGAATATTAATACTAGATGGTCTTGTACTAGCTCTATCAGGCTGTGAGATTAGTATCTTATGATGGTCGTTTATCAATATAAGAAATCTTTGTTTATATTTTAACTTATGTTCATCGAATTTAGCCTATGTTGGTATTTCTTACCAAATTAAACCATTATGTTAGCTTTGGGTTATGGTATTGTCTTACCTAATGACGGGATTTAGTAGGTTCTATCATTAACTATAAATTGGGGGTACTGACAAATTAGTATCAAAGCTTAGGTTTCCTGGGTATTGTTGGTACAAGAACAAGTGTCTAGTAAAGTCTTATAGATCAGAACATTAACGTTTATTTCCTATCTTATAGAGGCTATGGACATTCTTAAGAGTTCTTTTCTTTTTCACTCATATCATACTAAGAGTTTGAGTTGGTTTGTAATATTTTCCCTTGACTCTACTCTTTCATAGATGGATAGGACACGTGCTACGACTACATGAACTGAAGGTCCCAAAATCGAGCCCATGGATCATTCTCTTATTAAAGGACAACCTAGAGCTCAAGGATAACCTCATGTTGTGTCCCTGGCTAGGGGCAAAGATAGGTCACCTTTCCCAGACCGTATTCTTGCACCAAAGTAAAGATTCTTCTGCCATAGCTAGCAGTGGGCCAGGGACCAGCCCAGGCTTCACCAAGTTTTATTCACTCTTTATTGCTTAGAGATGCCTTGATTTAGCTTTTGGTTATTATTAGTTGTATGTCTTCTGATGGTTCACAATCTACTTACCAGAGTGCTACCAAGGTGGGAGCGCAACCTGTAGCTGCAACTTCTAGAGTGGAGGTTCCTCCTATAGCAGTAGTAGTTCAATCAATAGCTGGTCAACCAGTTTTGAATCAACCTACTATATTTTCTAAAGAGTAGAAGATGTTGGGTAGATGCTTAAGGTTAGATCCGCATTAATTTTCTGGTGCTCCAGGCGAGGATGTGTATGAGTTTCTTAGTACTTATAAGGATAGGCTTCATGATTTAGGCCTGTTTAAGACTCGTGGTGTAGATTACATCACAGTCCAATTGGATTTGTCTGCTCATCCTTGGTGGAGAGTTTATAAGGATTCTAGATCAATTGGATCATCTCTCTTATTATGGATTCACTTATCCGAGATATTATTATAGAAGTACGTACAGCATAGCCTTAGAGATTGATTGAAGGATTAGTTCTCTAGATTGGAGCAGGGCGCCATGATAGTCGCTGAGTATGAGGCCCATTTTCATGAGTTGGCTAGGCATGCAACTTTTATTTTTGACACTAAGTACAAGAGAGTTTGTTGCTTTGTTAGAGGGTTAAGACTCCCCATTCGTATGGCTACTAAGAGTTTAGTTGTTGTGGATAGGACTTTTGCTGAGGTTTTAAATCATTCTATGGTGATGGAAGAGATGAACAGTGAGGGTCGTCAAGGCTGTGATAAGAGACCTAGTTTCCAGGGTAGATTCAGTGGCATCCGTAGTAGTTTCCAATTCAGAGTAAGTTGTTATAATGTTGGGTATTCTCTGCATCCCTCTTTTTAGCTTCAAACTCAACCTTGTTGACCCTAGGCAGAGCTTTAAATTACTGACAAGGGTCAGTCTGGTGCTAGTGGTTGCCCTGGTAAGGGCGGTGATTAGTCTTTGAGAGGTTCATCTTTGGGTCAGTCTAAATATGGTAGTTATTCTGGGTTAGCCAAATCTGTTAGTTTTGGTTCTACTCGTATTTCCTATTTTACTTGTGGACTTTCTAATCACTATTTATGGGATTGACCTAGTCATAGGGCAATAGTCGTTTTAGCCTAGGGTGTTTCCCCTATTAGAGAAGTTCATCCCTTAGGTAGAGGTAGTTCTCATGGTCGTAAGAGTGGTTACCAAGGTACTCAAAGAGGTTCTCAGGAAAAAAAAATAGGAGGTCGGTCAGGTGCCCAGCCAGGAGGCAAGCCTGATAGGTTATATGCAGTACTTGTAAGACCCGAGGATGAAACTTTGGATGCTATAGTTATAGGTACAATTTTGATATGCTGCAAGTCATATCTTGCTTTATTTTATCTGAGATCTACTTATTCTTAAATGCCTATGTATTATGCACCACAATTGGAGTTGACTAGTGATTTATTATTTGTGCATTTGCTCGTATCTAATCCCGTAGGGATTCCTTAGAAGTGGTTTGGGTATTCAAATCATGTGTTATGATAGTTAGAGATACTCATACTTGTGTTGATCTTATTATTCTGGATATCTTGGATTTTGATGTGATTCTGGGCTTGGACTGGTTATCCTACTATTATGCGGTCATGGATTATTTTGCCAAGATTATTACCTTAGCCATGCTCGACGTACCGCCAGTCATGTTGCAGGGAGTGATTAGCTGTGAGCCAACAGGGATTACCTCTTATGTTCATGCTAGAAGACTTATTTAGAGGGTTACAAGTCTTATTTGCTTATATTTGTGATAATCATGTGGAGAGTCCATCACTTGACTCTGTTCCTATTTTTTGTAAGTTTTTTGATGTGTTACCTACCGAACTTCCTTTTATTCCCCCTGTCCATGAGATTGAATTTTCCACTGACCTCATTCTGGTAACTGACCTATTTCTATAGAACCTTACCAGATGGCTTTTGTCAAGCCTAAGGAACTAAATTCTCAGCCTCAGGACCTTCTTAGTAAGGATTTTATTAGACTAAGTGTTTCCTCGTGGGGATCTCCTGTATTGTTTGTAAAGAAGAAGGATGGTTTTATGTAAATGTGCATTGATTATAAGTATCTTATAAATGTGATGGTGAAGAACCATTATCCTATGCCTCGTATTAATGATTTGTTTGACCTACTTCAAGGTTCAACGGTATTTTCTGAGATTAAGTTGAGGTTTGGTTAACATTCGTTGAGGATTTGGGTTGTGGATGTCTAAAAGATAGATTTTAGGACCAGTTATAGTCATTATGAGTTCTTAGTGATGTCTTTTGGGTTGACTAATGCCCCAGCCATGTTCATGGATTTAATGAATGAAGTATTCAGGCCTTATTTGGACTCCTTCATTATTGTATTCAATGACTGCATTATTAGGTATTCAAGAAGCAGTGAGGATCATGCACAACATTTGATGATCGTGCTCAGACTTTGAGGGATCATTTGTTTTTCACCAAGTTCTCTAAGTGTGAGTGTTGGCTTGAGTTAGTGACATTCCTTGGACATGTGGTGTCTAAGGATGGTATTATGTAGACTAGGAAAGATTTAGGTGATTCGTGATTGTGCTATACCTATGTCTCCGATTGTGGTTCGTAGCTTCATTGGTTTGTCCAATTATTATAAACATTTCGTTGAGAGCTTTGCTACTATTTCAGCCCTTGTGACCAAATTGATACTAAAGGAGGTTCCTATACAATGGTCTGAGGAGTGTGAGTCAAGCTTTGGAAACCTCAAGGATTCTCTTACATCAATTCCTATGTTAGCTCTTCCTATTAAGGGTAAGGGATTCACCGTGTTTTATGACACTTCTAGTGTTGGTCTTGGGTGTGTTTTGATGTAGTGAGTGTTATTGCTTATTCTTCTAGACTACTTTATTGATTGAGCACAATTACCCCACTCATGATTTGGGGTTGGCGGCGGTAGTCTTTGCACCTAAGATTTGGAGGAATTATCTTTATGGGGTGCAGTGTGAGACTTTCACTAATCTTCAGCATCTTTTGACCCGGCGAGAGCTTAATGCTTGATAGCATAGATGGATGAAGTTTCTTAAGGACTATGATATTTCTATCTTTTATCATCCAAGTAAGGAGAATATGGTAGCTAATGGCTTAAGTCACAAGGCAGAGAGTATAGGTAGCTTGGCTTGCAGATGAATTTGTTAGAGGCCTTGGGCATAGGACATTTAGTCCTTCGTCAATTTTATGGTTCATCATGATTTGTCAGATCCTAGAAATATTTTGGCTAGTGTGGAGGCGAGGTCCTAACTATATAAATATATTCATAATTGTTAGTTTGAGGATAGCAAGATTTGATTCCTCCTTGATCAAGTGTTGAATGGTGAGTTTGAGAGGCTCGCTAATGATTTTGAGGGTATTCTGAGGTTTGATGGTCGTTTATGTTCCTTAGATTGGTGATTTGATTCAGTCATTCTACATGAGGTTCACAACTCTAGGCATTCTATTTATCCCAATACAACCAATATGTATAGAGATTTGGGGCAGCATTATTAGTGGAGTGGCATGGAGTGAGATATGGAAGAATTTGTTGCTTGTTGCCTATGTTATCAATAGTTAAAGGTCAAGCATTAACATCCTGGTGCTTTGACTCAGAGGTTGACCATTCCTGAGTGGAAAATTGGAATGGATTATTATGGACCTCATTAGTGGTTTTCCTCGCACTTCCCGTGGTTCCGATGGCATTTAGGTCATTGTAGATTATTTGACCAAGTCAACATACTTTATTCCTATTCAGATAACCTTTAGTGCTGAGACATTATCCCATATCTATGTTAGGGAGATAATCTGTTTACATAGGGTGCCCATTTCTATGTTAGGAAGATAATTCGTTTGCATAGGCTGCCCATATCTATGTTAGGGAGATAATCCGTTTGCATAGGGAGATATTTCACTTCAATGTTTGGAGAGAAATTCAAGAGTATTTGGGCGCTCAAGTGAATTTCACTACAACCTTTCACCTGTAGACCAATAGTCAGTCCGAGCGGACTATTCAGGTACTCGAGGATATGCTCCGAGCTTGTTCTATAGATTTTGAAGGCCAGTGGGATCAACACTTAGCCTTGGCATAGTTTGTGTATAATAATAGTTATCATACAAGTATTGATATGGAGCCTTTTGAGGCCTTGTATTGTAGGAGATGTCGTTCTCCGATTGGATGGTTTAAGATTTCTAAGGTGAGACCTCGTGGCACAATTTGCTTTAGGACTCATTAGATAGAGTCAGAGTGATTCAGGATAGGCTAAGAGTAGCCCACAGTAGGCAGATGGCTTATATAGATTCTAGGCTTCATTCCTTGAGTTTTGGAGTTGGTGATCGTTTATTCCATCATTTATCACCCATGAAGGGTATGATGAGGTTCGAGATGAAGAGGAAGATCATCCCTCGATATATTGGCCCTTTTAAGATTCTTCACATAGTTGGTGAGGTAGCTTATAAGTTAGCTTTACCTCCAGATTTTGTTGTTGTTCATCCAGTTTTCAATATCTCTATCATGTGGTGGTATATTCTTGATCTGACTCATGTTCTTAGATGGGACTCAGTCTAGTTAGATGAGCATTTGACCTATTATGGAGGAGAATGTGCTTATTTTAACTAGTGATGTAAGGTGGTTGCGTACTATAGAGATTCCTGTGGTTAAGGTTTAACCAAGGTACTAGCCATTAAAGGATTCCACTTGGGAGATTGTAATGCACAGAAAATGGTCCCGAGACGTCACACGGTGCTTAGGACCACAAGTGATCCCAAGCTAACCTTTTACTTGCATAACTCATAAGCAACTAAATAAAATACATAAATCTGATCGAAATAAGCGAAAGATAACTCTTTTCTGAATCTGATCAATACAAAACTACATTAAAATATTTATAACTCTGCTTTTACAAAACAATACTGGAATCAAATACATTAACTCTACTGACTGTCTATGAAGCCTATACTAGTATTGACTATAGGTAGCTGGGACATGACCCCCAACTATCCCAAATCAATACAACTGAATAAAGAAAAATACAATACTGCTCAAACTATATGACTGACTCGAGTCCTTGATTCAAGAGGACTCATCACCTGCTAACTAAAAACTGCAAACTGTCTGGATATGGTATGCGTGCTACAACTAAACTGATACCTACATTATGAGACAATGTACCACATAGACATATATGTGGATCAGTACTTTGAGGATGTACTGAGTATATGAGGGTGAATGCATAAGTAAAAATATCATCTCATTATCATAATTTGTAAAACAATGCATGCTAAATGTAAATGACACACATAAGCTAGAATATCTGAAATACTAAAAATAATAATCAAGAGAAGCAAGTCATGCTTTATAAATCTAGTGAGTCATAACATTTAGTTCAAAAAGTTGTGCTAATATTCTGTCTTTAAATCATACTGTCTAAGTGTAGAGAGAGCTCACTTCTAAATCTGAATTCTGAAAGATGAAATCTGTAACTTTTATATTTTTGTAAAGCATAGTCTGAATAAAATTGTGAGCCTTTACACTTAGTTTTCTAAAATCGTTTTAGTAGATCTTTTACTTTAGCTATCAGGGAAAATACTTTAATAAGCTTTCTGTAAGGGAAAAGACTTTATCTGAAGGGTTTAAAAATCTGAAAACTATTCTATATGGAGGTTCTTCTAACCGACATAAACCATGTCAGCATTCATGGAGTCCAATGCTCTTGTCCTCCTAAGGAAGAAACCTCACGTTAGGGAGAGGTTTCATACTCTTGCAAGGGAGTTTAACCTACTTTCCATGTGAACGATCACAAGCTAAACCTATCATCCATATAGAAATGGGAATAATCTCATAATTTGTACCTACATTGGCTATGTAGTTCAGTGGAAGATAGGGCACACTAATTCCACATTTTCCGCTTGGTGCTAAATACTACTCGCTTTTTATTTGCTACACTCATTCTATTGGAAATCCACTTAAAAACTTGCATAAGGGTTTATCTAAAATCAACTATGCACTTATCTAATAAAATCTGTAAATAAAGCTGATCTAAATTCTAAAATCTGTAATAATTTGGAAAGTGTATTCCATAGCTAAACCGATGATCCAAAGATCAAAGCTTTATTGATAATCTGTAAATAATTTGATAATAGGAAGCTTAAATCATCATCTTTCTTGAAATAATAATATTCAATCTTGGGGTAATAACCCATGCATCAATCTCAAGTGAAAATATCATAATAATCATGCTTGATAATGAAAATAATGATAATTCATCCCAAAATTTGGAAATTACTTCAATAGTCATGAAAATATAAAAATAGACATGCAATTCAACTTCGAAAACACTTGAAAACTTGAAATCTTGCAAAGAGCAATAATGGGTATGAACCCTAATTTAAATCTCATGAATAATCATTCAAAATCATATGAATTTTAAATAAAAGCTTGGTTTTGCGCACAAGTATGGAAGAAAATCCTTGTTCATAAACCCCACATACCTTGGTAGATGATTAGATGGAGAAACTTGAATTATTGATTCTTATTTGAGTTTGTGAATATGGATTCTTGATTATGTTTCCTTGGAAATCCTAAATTTGGATCTTTCTTGGAGAATCTATGGAGGATTTTTTATTTCTTGAAGAAGAATCTTTGGAGCTTTAGGGTTTTTCTTTTAGAGAGAATGGATGAAATTGGGCATAGAGTGCTTAGAATAAACTTAAATCTTATGTTCGGACGGATTGGGGTCTTGGGAATTGACCAAAATACCCTCTTTAAACTTCTAAATAGAACTGGAAAAAGCAATATTCTTTGAACTGGCAGGCCACTGTGATGCACCACTATCGAGGTGGCTTACTGGAAAGTGGATAAGTGGGAACTTGACGGACTCCGCAATGCGCCACAATCACGGTGCCCCTTTGGAATACCATTGTGGCCACTGGCACGATGCGCCAATATCGCGCTGGGCTACTGCATTTCAACTATGGGGAATTTGGACCTCTCCGTGACACACCAATATTGCGGAGGTCCACTGGAATTGACAATAATGAAATTGTCCTTTACCGCGATGAGGTGGTTGCTCAGGTGGGACACTATCAACTTAAAAATGCTATAACTCCTCAACCAAGTATCGAATTTGTGCGAATTTGGTATCGATGAAAAGCTTATTCAATTTCCCACACAATAAAAAGTCTAAATCAAGAAAATACCACACGAAATAAAAGGTATTCATATTTTAAGCAAATCTTTGACATTCTCAGGAGGTTTTAAGCTAGGAAAAGTGTGGAGTGTTACAATATCTCCCCCTTGGGAACATTCATCCATGAATGTGGCTAATTAAGCTGAAAATACTAAGGAATTTGAGGCTTTAGGCTATCATGAACAACTAAAATAAAATGTATGACTGAATCTCAACATAGTGAGCTACTAAACTGATCTGCGAGTGCATGAATTATCATGAAAATAGCTATATGGCTAAGATAGAAATGAGAGCGTCAACTTATGAGTAACCATCACTTTAGGCTTGATCTGATTTTGTGAGAAAAAAATATGAGAGGTTTACGACATGGAAACTCAGGGTATTACAACATCTCCCTCGTGGGATTGTTCATCCCCGAATAATACTGATTTGGTTGAAATACTAGGAAAAGACTAGGATGATACACAGGATGGACTGAATCATGACTTAATATCTGAATCTAAAACTGATGTCTGATGCATATACTGATCTAAATTCATAATTTACCTGGATGCGAATAAACTACCTCTTGAAATGGTCATACTCATGAAATTTCAGGTAGTAAAACTAGACTAAATTGGAAGATGGAAAGCTATAGAAATTTGTTTGTCCAACTGTTAAACTGGATTGTTGACTATACGGCTGAATCATACTGAATGTTCATACTCAGATGGAGTATTTCTCCAAAACTCTTCTAAGAAATTTCTAATGATATTAGGGAGCAAGGAACTTTGGGCATAACCTGAATAAAACATCTGAATAAGAAATCGCAACATTGCTACGAATCTATAGCATCGAACATAGACCCATAAATCATAAGCTAGGATAGAATTACTAGGCCTTAAGCAATGCAACTTCTTACTTTCAAGCTTAGCAACACTTCTCAAACACTCCGTCAACTATAATATTCCCCTCAAATACCATACTCACTTGATTCAACTTATAATTCTCAGATGAGCATTGATAAATCCGTCTGCTAAAGTCGAAACTAAACTAAATCCCCTCATCATGGTCAAGCCTCACTCGGAATCATGAGGTACTACACATAACACCATAATACTGGTTTGAACCATGGATTCAATACCCCAAGCATTGTCATAACTACTCACTCTAGGACGATTCTTTTTATCACTTTAGTAACTAAATTCAACCTCTTACTAGAAATTCATTAATGCACCACACACCTATCCTTTTATACACCAACATGACGTTCAAGCCTATCTTCATAACCACATATGCAATTCTAAACAAATACCCATAAGAGCATCTTTCTCATATTTTGTAATACCTCTATCAATAACAATTTCTATGTACTGATCCTAGGAAGACACGTATAGAAATATTCTCAACTAAACAAGTCATACACAAAAAGCTTCACCTAAATATTTCTTCATTTATAGACTTACATAAAACTAGCATACAACCATCTTTCCCAATATAACATATTTACTCTCTCCCATCTACGCAACTATTCATCATTACTATCTTGACCTAAGGGAAGGTCACTAAAAGGTTGGGAATACCAGGGCCTGAAACATGAAGGGATACCAAGCATAACTTGACACTTTACCAAGGCTTGGGGAAAAGAGTGTTCACAACATGGTTACATTAAAGAGATCAAATATGAGGACATAAATGATATAAATCAGAATTTCTTTGATCACTAGGAGTGTTGCATGAGTACTGGAACTGAACATACTATAAAGCATAAGTGCGTGAGTCATGAGCTGCATGACCTGAATGTAATACCCTAAAAACCTATCCCGAGACTTCATACAGTGCTTAAGGCCACACGTAGCCTCAAGCTAACCCTCTAAGCTTGTTATCACTTTCAGAAATCACTATAATCATTTTAAAATAGGAAAGAATAATCATGTCATAAGCATACTGTGATACGAAGAAATACTGTCCTATACAAATAAAATACTGAAAGTTCTATACATGCTGGTACTCTAGTGTGACAAAGCCTCTACTACAAAAGACTGAGGAGCCATTAGGACAGATCCCCAACTGAATTGCCTGGACTGAAAAGAAATAACCATCTACTATCAAGGCAAAAATTAGGGACATAGGTCCTCGAATCATGAGGACTCAACAACTATAAGAATGTAGATAGAGGTACTCAAAGATCACTATCGCTGCTGAGACTGAGCACCTGAACCTACATCACGAGAAAATGTAGAACATAAAAGAGTATGAGAATCAGTACTTGGGATTATACTGGGTATGTGGTGGTGTATGCAACACTTTTATACAACATCATAAATGTAAAAAAAGTCATGCATACTGACAATAATGACTCTCTTCGCTTGAATTTCCTGAAACATAATTTCCATAAAACATCGATAATAACACATGCTTCACAAATCTTATAAATCATTGGACTCAAACTCTTTAACTCATGACTTAGAGTGACTCGGTAACTCAAGAAACTTAGACTATTATGGACTTGGGAGTTTCTTATAACTGACATAAACTATGTGTGCCGCATGGAGTCCAATGTTTTGCCCCCCCTAAGGAAGGAACCCCACATTGGCGAGAGTGTTATACTCTTGCCAGGGAGTATAACCTCAAACTCATCTTTGTGATCACAAACTTGGCTCTTTGGCCCTCAAATCTCAATCCTAGAAGTAGGATGCACTGAACTCACACTTCCCACTCGGTGCTAAATACTCCTCCCAGACTCAGCTCAGAACACGTTAGGAAATCCACCTTAATCAACTCAAGGGTCTATCATGAAGAGCAAATCATATACACATAAATAATAAACTTACTTTGAAAGACTACACCTGAAAGTGTAAAAATCACTTCTAATACTTCTTTATGAGGTACAACTCTATCTTTCTATAGCACCACTAATCATCATATAATATCTTAAACTCTTGCTAATTTAGAATCTTCATGAGTATCACCACATCCTGAGTTCACACCATCTAAAGCTTCAATTCTCATTTCTATTCATTCAATCTTCAAGGATTCAAACTTAGATTCTAACACTTAACACGGATATCTTTAACCTTTAATGAATCATACTGCCTCCATTATAGCATACTAATATAGCATCTCTAAACTTATATTTCTAAACCATGAGAATCAAGATCATACCAAAAAGGCTCAATGTCATCTATCCATAACTCAGCTCTTTAACTTAGATATTAAGAACATCATACACTATATATAACTAGTCTCCTTTCTCTTAGCAATTCAACGATACCACTCACCACACAAAACACGTAATAACCATAGAAAATAAACCAACCCCATACCATCTTGGGCATACTTCTTCATCATTCGTGCAACATTATACTTAATTACGAAAAACAGACTCAAACTCTTGTACATACTGTTCAAGCCTACTAGATTACTTCCATATAACTAGCATCACTAACCAAGAAATTATTACATCCACCTTGATGACCATCAACTATTCAAACATAACGTCTAGTCCTAAACATAATTTAACAATCTTCCTTACATACAATTCTCACTTAGAAGCTATAAAATAAAACATCAAGAAACACTAGTCCACTAGAACTTCATAATAATAGTAATCGGCCAAAATCATATGACCTATCTCATTATAATCCATTAGCACATACTACTTCTACACATCATTACTATTTACCCTTCCATACACCTAAATAAACGGTACTCAATCACCAAATACTTCATTATTATCATATACTTTTCAATCATAATAAGTACCATCAATAACTCCTTCTGTACTTCAAGCAAACAACAATTCTCCTTAACTAATAACTCTTTCTCTACCTTCCTCTAAACTAGTACACAAGAACATATCACCTTAACAAAACTAGACAATATGCACAGGTTTTATCTCTATACTTTCAATCAATCATCATTCCCACTTTCTTGCCACTACTCTTATATACCCATACTTCTAACTATAATAAGGTTCTACTATTCATAAATCATAACACTGAAGTTCATAATATCCCTTAAATGCACACTTTATTTAACCATCTAGGTTCATATTATCTCCTTTCATAAGCACTATATGTATTGAAAATGATCAATGGGAAATCTGAATACATATCCAATTTTGTCTCAACTAAATAACTCATAAGGATGCGGACATAACTTTCAACTTAAGGGACTTATGACACACTAGAGAGATCCTTTCAAGACCTTTGTGTGACTTCTAAATTTTTTGTTTGTAAATCTAGGAGCATTATTTGGAGAGAAATTATAATTGGCAAATCGTGTTATCTCAAGTCTAAGTCATAGATGAGGAATTTTGGGGTAACACACGAGTAGATAGAAGTTTCTAAAGGAATAACTTTACAACATGATCTAGAGTATGAAAGAAGGGAAACTTTTCTTAAATGCCTTGTAGTCTCTCAAAGAAAAGTACTGACGTCTCAATATCGCTCCGCAAGACTCTATTGGACATAACTTCACAGACACCATAGGACACTTGAACCTTGTTCTTTGATACCAAGTTTTTAATGCCCCAAAAATAGTTTCAAGATGTCACACGATGTGTCGGACCATAAGTGATCCCAAGCTAACCCTTCTACCGGAATAACTCATAAGCAACTAAATAAAATATATAAATCTGATCGAAATAAGTGACAAATAACTCTTTTCTAAATTTAATCAATACAGAACTAAATTAAAATATTTATAACTCTACTTTTACAAAATAATACTGGAATCAAATACATTAACTCTACTGACTATCTATGAAGCCTATATAGTATTGACTATAGGTTGTCGGTACATAACCCCCAACTATCCCAAATTAATATGACTAAATAAAGAAAAATACAATACTTTTCAAACTATATGACTGACTCGATCCCTTGAACCAAGAGGACTCATCACCTGCTGACTGAAAATTGTAAACTATCTGAATATGGTGTGTGTGCTATATCTTTCTTGAAGATTAAAGCATCATCTTTCTTGAAATAATAATATTCAATCTTGGGGTGGTAACCCATGCATCAATCTCATGTCAAAACAACATAATAATAATGCTTGATAGTAAAAATAACGATAATTCATCTCAAAATTAGGAAATTACTGCAATAGGCATGAAAATATGAAAATAGACATGCAATTCAAATTCTAAAATACTTGAAATCTCAAAACCTTGTAAAGAGAAATAATGGGTATGAACCCTAATTCAAATCTCATGAATAATCATTCAAAATCATATGAATTTTAAATAAAACCTTGGTTTTGGGCACAAGGATTGAAGAAGATCCTTGTTCATAAATTCCACATACCTTAGTAGATGATTAGATGGAGAAACTTGAATAATTGATTCTTATTTGAGATATTGAAGATGGATTATTGATTATCTTGCCTTGGGAATCATCAATTTAAAGCTTTCTCAGTGAATCTATGTAGGATTTTTTATTTATTGGAGAAGAAGCTTTGGAGCTTTAGGATTTTTCTTTGAGAGAGAATGGATGAAATTGGGCATAGAGTGCTTAGAATAGACTTAAATCTTATGTTCAGATGGATTGGGGGATTGGAAATTGACCAAAATACCCTCTTTACACTTCTAAATAGAAATGGAAAAAATAATAGTCTTTGAACTGGTAGGCTACTACGATGCGCCACTATCGCGGTGGCTTATTGGAAAGTGGACGAGAGGGAACTGGGCCAACTCCAGATGCACCATAATCATGGTGCCCCTTTAGAATGCCATTGTGGCCATTGGCATGATGCGCCAGTATCGCGTTGGGTTACTGGATTTTGAAAATTGGGAATTTGGACGTCTCCATGAAGTGCTCATATTACGGAGGTCTACTGGAAATTGACAATAATGAAATTGTCCTTCGCCGCGATGCAGTGGCTGCTCAGGTGGGACACTGTCAACTTAAAAATACTCTAACTCCTCAATCGAGTATCAAATTTGGGTGAATTTTGGTACCAATGGAAAGCTTATTCAATTTCTCACATAATAGCAAGTCTAAATCCAGAAAATACCATATAAAATAATAGGTATTCATCTTTGAAGAAAATTTTTGGCATTCTAGGGACGGTTTTAAACTGGGAAAAGTACGGGGTTTTATATAGATCAAGAGTGACATGCGGTCCCAGGACCCTCACCTATTTGAGACTTCAGGTATTTACTTATCTTTAACTTTCAGACCAAATTTCCTTTAGTAGTGGATATTGTAATGACCCTTCAGGTCATTTTATATATTTTTGCTTATTTTAAACGATAGAGCATTCCATAACTACCCTAAGTCATTTATGACTTGCTGGAGCTAATTGCTAAATTATCGTGTAATTCATTTAGTTATTAGAGCCAATTGTCTGTGTAAAAGTCGTCGATGGTTCCAAATGGCCACTGGGAAAAAACATCATTAGAATGGTGCTGGATGTGAATTGGAACTGTAGCTCCAGAATATTTATTTTATTCTAATAAGACCTTTGTTATTGGTCCCAATGCAGTTGAGGTCATTTCGACCTATTGGTCGAAAAGTTAGAAAATTGGAAGTTTGGGAGTGGGACACAAATTTGGGTAAACCGACTTCATATGGAAAATTCAACTTTGTCAATGTGTCTGGAACGTCGAATATAGTATGGTTACATAGTTCATTGGCAAATATTGAATTCCCAATGAATCCCGAGGCATCGTTGGAAACTTGGAAAATATTCCAAGTTGCTGGTGCAATGTCGATCACATGAGGACCATTATGACAGCGCTATGGCGATCGTACCTAGGCAATTACAATAATAGGTGGTGATAGCCACACTTGAGTTCCTAGGATGGGTATTTAAAGGACCTTTAGGTTGTATTTTTGGAACTTTTCACTCATTCTTGAGACATAGAATCCCTAATATAGTGTGCTAAACTCAAATTGAGTCTTGGGAGTGTCTTGAGATCTTGATTAAAATATATTTTCATGATTAACATCAGATTTTAGGTAAGAATCCTTCAATTTCATGCTTGAATTTCTTCAATTTTTGACCAAAATCCCAAGTATCTTGAGGCCTTGATTTTAGCCCAAATAAGCTTAGTTTTCACTTATTTCTTGAGGGTTATGACTCCTTGGTGGTGTATGAATAATGGCTTGACCTTGAAAATGCATTTTTTGTAGGTGTAACGCCCTAAATCTGGTACCCAAAATGCTACATGGTGCTCATGTCCCCGAAGGACCACAAGCTAATCCATGACTTATATCTATACCTATATACTACATAAAATACTTTATAATGCGAAAACATGAACTGAAAGTTCATAAGGTTCAAAACTCAGACATAGTATCTGATAAAAATGTAACATCAGGGAGGGGTATGAAATACCCAAAACAGCTGAAATAAGCTATCTGAACATATTGTAGTATGGAAAGCCTCTAAAAGGTGACTGTCTGAATAAGAAGTTGATGGGTCATGTCCCCAACTAACTCTAACTAATAAACTAATTACTGAGCTAATAAAATAATGATTATGTCCTCAAAAGATGAGGACTCACTGCTAACTATGATAGCTGAGACAAGAATCTACTGATACTCTGGAGCTCGTGTCTCTTAACCTATGGTATAAGACACCATAGCAAATGCATCAGTACTTTGAATGTACCGGTATGCATGTGAGGTAGGCTGAATGCATGCAGTTCATATGCATGAACAATAACAATAGAAGACTATCATGAGCGTGAGAATACATGCATGAGACATAATAACTGATGCTGATACTGTGATAACATGATTATTGAATCTGAATATTGATAATATGACATAATGATAACTGATATAACTGATAACATGAGTGATTATATCTAATAGTCCTAAATCTAATGGAACTAGTTGAGTCCTGTACTGTATCTAAGTTAACTGTATCTGACAGTCCTGAAATCTAAAGAACTATCTGAGTTCTTTTACTGAGATTGATACTGAAACTGTGGGAGATAGTTATCAAACCAACATACCCCTAATACACCATTATGGCTGAGTTGGGGTCCAATTTGTAACCCCAATTAGACGGGTGTCAATATGGCGCCACTGGTAAAGACAAACTGTGGGTGTCCCTCATCTGATAGTGTCCCCTAAATGAGAACGGTGGAGCATTTATCTGACGGTGTTTAGCCACCTCATCAACCCTTATCAAACAGTGTTGATGTCTTAACTTATGCTAGCTATATAGTTCTGGAATGCAAGGATGACTTCTAAGAATCACATACTCATCTGACAGTATGTGTTCACATCCTTGGGTTCACTCGGTGCTAATTTCTACTCCTATCAGAATAGACTTTAAACATGATTAACTGAACTAAACTGGGCTGAGTTAAATGAGTTTTGTTGACTGACAGAATGCTAATTATATCTGAAACTAACTAAAATTACTGAGATTACTGAGTTTTCCTGAGTCATGAGACTAATTGAATTCTACTGAACATGGATTGACTGAGGATATCTTAGAAACATGACACTGATTTTATGCACACAGCTATATTTTTTGGGTACAAGTACCCCCAGGACTCGATAGAAGGAAACTGACAAAGCATGAATTTCTCGCGTACAAAATCCTCATCAACAATACATAATCTTATAAGTTCTGGTTTTCACGAAGTACATGGTTATCATACTACCTAATATGGACGAGAATACTGATAATCATATCATAATCTCATGTTCTAATATCATGGGTATTTCGACAACATATACATTTCACAATGATAGCATGGAGACCATTTAAACATAGGAGGATAACAAGCATGTCACATTTAGTTTATGTTTTGAGCTATAAGGCATAATTTCTACTCCTTCAAGCATTTTATAAAACACCTTGCATGCACAAGTTAGAACATAGGTGAAATCATCAAATGACACATCATAAGCAACTAAATTCATGGATTTTATCTTGCATATTAACATAATATCATGAAAAACACACAAGGACTCCAGCTTTGAAATCAATCAACGTCAACAACGTGATTACAATTAACCCACAAGATAAATACCATGATTTATAGATAAAATAGGGCTCTTAAGCTTCATAGATGGAAGGAATCCATGAATGAACAAAGTGCATACCTTGGTTCATAAATACACGAAGACTGATGAAGGAAATTCTTGAATTCTGAATCTTCTATGAAAAGCCCTAGGTTATTCTTGAGAGGTATTTGAGAGAGTGTATTTTTGGTGAAAAGTGGATGAATCACGTGTTAAAGGGCTTAAATAGGGGTAGGAAATTGACCCTTTTAATCCTGGACATGTCTTGTAATTTTTGTAAGAATTTCCCAAATTGGACCCATAGCGCGACGTGGCGCTATCGCACCGTGTCACTAGAATTTGACAATTCAGAAACTGAGGGATGGCGTGACACAGAGACATCGCATTGCCCCTTCTTTTGCAACCTAGAAATTTGGCGCGATGCGGAGAAAATCGCCTTGAGACACTAGAAAAGGATAATTGTCATTTTATCTTGTGGCGCGGCGCACCACTGACCAATATAGTATTGTTTTATAATGAAAACTTGAAATAGTCATAACTTCTTACGTGGTTATCGGATTTAGGAAAATTTTATATCGATGGAAAGCTTATTGAATTTCCCACATAACAAAAAGTGAATATATTAAAAATACCACGTGTACAAAAGTTGATTCATTTTTCAAAGAAAGCTCCTAAAATTTTTACATGATTTCAAGCTAGGAAAAGGTATGGGGTATTACAATATCTCTCCCTTAAGAACATTCGTCCTCGAATGAGACTGAGAGTGAGGAGAAGAACATAAATTGACATACACACTGAACATGGATAACAAGAACATCACTCATGGCTGACATGACTAATATCTGATGCAAGTGTAACTGATTTATGAATGCATGACTGAGTATTCTGAGGAACTAAGTTTCTCACAATGAGAATGTATTTCTGACGCATAATTATATAACTGAACTGATACATAAATGCATGACTGAATATACAATGGTACTTGATACCAAGTTTATGATGAACACTGAATATGAAACTGAAGCGTAAGGAAGACTATTACCTTAAGCTTGATCTGAGTTGGCACAGAAGAGGTGAGGAAACTTGGTATGCATTTCTTCTTCTGCTTCCCAAGTAGCTTGCTGGACAGACTGATTTTGCTAAAGAACTTTAACTAGAGGGACTTCTTTGTTCCTCAGTCTACGAGTCTAATAGTCTAGGATTTTGAATGAAATCTCCTCATAAGAGAGACTGTTCTAAATATCAATGCTCTGAATAGGGACTACAACTGCTGGTTCACCTATGCACTTCTTGAGCAAAGAGACATGGAAGACTGGATGAACTAAGGCTAGATCTGAAGGTAATTCAAGTTCATAAGCTACCTTGCCAAATCGACTGAGAATCTTGAAGGGACCGATATATCGGGGACTGAGTTTCCCTTTCTTACCAAACCGCTTCACTCCCTTCATGGGAGAGATCTTTAGATAGACATATTCATCGATCTCGAACTCGAGATCTTTTCTACGAACATCTTCATAAGACTTCTGCCGGCTCTGAGCAGGCCAGAGTCTTTCTCTAATCAACTGGACTTTTTTTGAAGGAATCGAATACTAAGTCAAGCCCTATGATTAAGGCCTCATTAACTTTGAACCAACCAATCGGAGATCTATATCTCCTACCATAGAGAGCTTCGAATGGAGCCATCCGAATACTAGAATGATAGCTTTTGTTGTATGTAAACTCAATCAAAGGCAAGTGGTCATCCCAACTACCCTTGAAATCAATTGCACATGCCCATAGTATATCTTCTAAAGTTTAAATTGTCCTTTCTACTTGACTATTTGTCTGAGGATGAAAGGCTGTACTGAGATGAACTTGGGTACCAAGACCCTTTTGGAATGCTTTCCAGAAGTAGGAGGTGAACTGGGTACCTTTGTCTGAGATAATAGAGAATGGAACGCTGTGTAATCTGACCAACTCCCTAATGAAGAGTCTGGCATAATCCTCGACTGAATAAGAGGTATGAACTGGAAGGAAATGGGATGATTTGGCCATCCTGTCTACAATGACCCAAACTAAATCATGCTGATGACGAGTTCAAGGCAAACCCGTCATGAAGTACATGTTCACTTCTTCCCACTTCTAAGTAGGAATACTGAATTCCTGCATAGAACCACTAGGCTTGTGATGCTCTATCTTAACCTACTGATATGTAGAGCAATTAGCCACAAACTTTGTAATATCTCTCTTCATCTCACTCCACCAATAGACTTCCCATAAGTTGTGATACATCTTTGTGGACCTTAGATAAATAGAGTAGAGTGCACCATGCACTTCTACAAGAATTTGCTGCCTTAAGTCATCTATACCTAAAATACAAAGACGATCCTAACAACACAAAACATCATCTCCCCCTTGGGAGAAAACTGCTACTTTCTGAACCTGAACTGACTCTTTCAACTTGACAAGGCTGGGATCCCTATCTTGCTTTTCTTTTACCTCAAAAACTAGAGATAATTCTAAACTACTCTGAACCCATATATAACCCTTATCTATATCGACTAAGCGAATGCCTAGTCTGGTAAGCTGATGTACTTCCTAAGCTAACTTCTTCTTACTGTCATCCATATGAGCAACACTACCCATAGACAGTCTACTGAGAGCATTGGCCACTACATTGGCCTTGCTCGAATGGTAAAGGACACTCATGTTATAATCTTTTAAGAGCTCTAATCACCTTCTCTGATGAAGATTGATATCTTTCTGAGAAAATACATACTGAAGACTCTTATGATCTATGAAGACATCTACATGAACTTCGTAGAGATAATGCCTCCAAATCTTCAAGGCAAAGACTATGACTGCTAACTCAACATCATAAGTAGGATAATTCTTCTCATGGAGTTTAAGCTGTCTAGAGGCGTAGGCTATGACCTTACCATGCTGTATGAGGACATAAACTAAACCCACTCTGGATGCATCACAATACACTACAAACCCATCTGGACCATCTAGAAGAGGTAAAACTAAAGCTGGGGTAAGTCGAGTCTTCAACTCCTGAAAACTCTTCTCGCAAGGATCTGACCACTAAAACTTGATTTTCTTCTGAGTTAATTTGGACATAGGGGATGCAATAGAAGAAAATCACTCAAAAAATTATCTATAATAGCCATCCAAACCCAAGAAACTCCTGATATATGATGGAGAGATAGGTTTAGTCCAATTTCTTATTTTTTTAGTCTTTTGTGGATCTACTCTAATGCCATCACCCGAAATGATATGACCAAGGAATGCTACTGACCTTAGCCAAAATTTGCACTTACTAAATTTGGAGAATAGTTGATGATCTCTGAGAGTCTGAAGTACTGTTCTGAGATGGTCTACATGATCTCGCTCACTGCGGGAATAGACCAGAATATCATCTATGAAGACTATGACAAACATGTCCAAGTACTATTTGGACATACGGTTCATCAAGTCTATAAAAGCTGCTGGGGCATTCGTAAGACCAAATGACATGACTAGGAATTCGAATTGACCATACTGAGTACAAAAAACTATTTTTGGAACATCACATTCTCTGACTCTGAGCTGATGATAGTCAGATATGAGGTATATTTTAAAGAAATAGCTAGCACCCTGAAGTTGGTCTACCAAGTCATCGATTCTGGTAAGAGGATACTTGTTCTTGATCGTGACCTTATTAAGTTGACGGTAGTCTATACATATTCTGAGACAACCTTCTTTCTTGTGCATGAATAATACTGGTGCACCCCACATGGAAATGATGGGCCTAATGAATCCCTTATCTAGGAGATCGTTTAACTATTCTTTAAATTCTCTGAGTTCTACTGGTTCTATTCTGTATGGTAGAATAAAGATAGGCTGAGTATCTAGAAGAAGATCAATGTCGAAGTCTATTTCCCTTTCAGGAGGAATTCTTAGAAGATCTTCGGGAAAGACATCTGACTATTCATTCACAACTGGAATGGATTCAAGACTGGGAGTTTTGGAACTAGAATCCTTAGCATGAATAATATGATAGACACATCCCTTAGATATCATTTTCCTTGCCTGAAGGTAGGAAATAATATGACCCCTGAAAACGGATACACTACTCTTCCACTCAAGGATGGGTTTATTTAGAAACTGAAATTGGACTATCCTGTTTCTACAGTTGACTGTGGAATAGCAGGAATTAAGCCAATCCATACTGAGAATGACATCAAAATCAGTCATCTCTAATTTGATTAGATATGCTGAAGTGACTTTTTAAAATATCATAACCAGGTAGTTCCTGTATACTCGCTGGGCTATAATGTTTTTACCCACTGGGGTAGAGACTAAAAAGGGATCTACTAGAATTTTGGGATTGACTCTGAAATCAACTGCTATATAGAGAGTAACAAAAGACAAGAAAGCACCTGGATCTAGCAAAGTGTAAACATGCACATGAAAGATCTGTAACGTACTAGTAACTATATCAGGAGAATTTTCCTGATCTTGTCGGGACTGAAGAGCATAGAGTCTATTTGAGTGTTGCCCACTAGTAACACTAGAGGTGGCACCCTACTAATTTAGGCGATCGGACTGAGCTGAGGAGCGGAGATGACTTTGATATCCTGACTGAGGGTAGTCTCTGACTCTGTGGCCTGGCTTACCATAATTGAAACATACATCACTACCAGCTCTGTACACACCCTTGTAGTTCTTACCACAAGTCTGACAAGGGAGATTTGTTTGGGCATTGCTAACACTGCCCTGACACTTAGAGCCTGGTGCTCTATCTTTGTTACCCTCTCTAAACTTAGGAATTAGAGCAATGGATGAAGAAGGAGATAGAACTGATGACTTAGGATGAAACTAAGAATGGTTTTCTCCTTCTGATTTAGGTTGAGCAAAGTTAAAACTACTTGTCCTTGCTTTCTTATTCTGCCTCTCCCTTAGCTTAATCTTTTTCTCCTCTATTTACTGAGCAAGAGTCATGAGCCTGGCTAAAGTCATGTCACTATTCAATATGGTAGATCTGCACTTATTAACCACGCTATCATTTACCCCTGAAATGAACTTACTCATCTTGGCACTGCTATCTGCAACCACATGAGGGGCATATCTAGCTAATTGAGTAAACTTAAGAGAATACTCTTTCACTGTCATGTTGCCCTACCTGACATTGATGAATTCTAACACCTTAGCTTTTCTAAGCTCTAGGGGAAAGATTCTATCAAGGAAATCAGAAGCAAACTCTTCCCACTCAACAGGTCCAACATCATCTGGCCTTTCTGACTTCTACTATTTAAATCAAGTGTGAGCAACATCCTGTAACTAATATGTAGCTAGCTCAGCACTCTTACTAGAAGTAATCCCTATTATGTCTGCAGCCTTCTACACCTAATCTAGGAACTCCTAAGGGTCCTCATATGACTTAGACCTGAGAAAGGATAGAGGATTCATTCGGGTGAAACCTCAAATCCTGGCCACAGCTGAATTGGCCACTGGATTGGTTGGAACAATAGTTGGTCGTTCATTCTAAGCAGCAACTGAGTTAGTAAGAGTAGTGAATGCATCTCGGAACTCTGCATGAGAAACATGTTTGCCCAAAGGTTCTTCGGGCCAAGGGGCTAACTCATTCTCATTTCTTATTTTAGGAGGCATGTTCTGTAGAAAGAAGGGGGAAATGGATTAGACTGAGAAATTGATATGAGATTATGCTCACTGGCATGACATGAAAACTGAAAGAGGGGAAACTATTCCTAAAACATCTTATAGCCTCCTGTACATAAATGTGACACTTAACACACTTATGTACAAAACTCTACTAGATGTAGTTTTTAGGCTTCCTAGGACTCTATTGAACCTTAAGCTCTGATTCCAAGTTTGTAATGCCACAAATGTATTACCCGAAACACTACATGGTGCTCATGACCCTGAAGGACCATAAGTTAACCCATGACTGATATTTATACTTGTATACTGCATAAAATACTTAATAATACAGAAACATAAACTAAAAAGCCATAAGGTTCAAAACTAAGACATAGTATTTGATAAAAATATAACATCAAGGAGAGGTATGAAATACCCAAAACAACTAAAATAAGCTATTTGAGAATACTGTAGTCTGTAAAGCCTCTAAAATGTGACTGTATAAATAAGGAGTTAATGGGACATGTCCCGAACTAACTCCAACTAATAAACTCATTACTGAGATAATAAAATGATGATTATGTTCTTGAAAGATAAGGACTCACTGCTAAGTCTGACAGCTAAGACTAGAATCTACTGATGCTCTGGAGCTTGTGTCTATGAACCTATGGTATAAGACACCATAGCGCAAAGGCATCAGTACTTTTAATATACTTGTATGCATATGAGGTAGGCTGAATACATGGGGTTCATATGCATGAACAATAACAATAGTAGACTTACTATCATGAGTGTGAGAATACATACATGAGACATAATAACTGACAGTGATACCATAATAACATGATTACTGAATCTGAATACTAATATGTGATGCCGCAAAAAGATTTTCCGTTAAGATCTTAGACAAAAATATGTTGAATTTTGTTCTTTATCATGATTAATAATTTTTTATGTGGAATTTATGGATATGTAAACTGTCATTACATAGAGCATTGAATAATCTTTTCAACTATATGTGGATCATCCAAAACGGACACTCGAGCGATGAGTTATGATTATTCTGATCTAACCGTGAAGAGTGGTGAATAGTAAATGTGCAGGAAAAAAATACTGAGGCCAGGTGAATTTTAGGGTCAATTTCAAATGATCATAAATCCTTGTACATAATGATCTAGGTGAGCTAATATATATCAACAGAAAGCTCTGAAAGTCCTCTTTCCAATGAAATTGGTTTCATCCAATTTGTCCATCGGAGAAAAAGTTTATGGTCGATCTACTCAGTCTATCAAAATAGTCTACCAAACGACAGATTTGACATTATTTGATTTTTAAGGGTATTTTGGTTATTCTCACTCCAATCCATCCGGGTAAACCATGGATTTAAGTCCATTAAGAGAATTCAATAGCTCATTTTTCTCCAAAATTTCCTAAGGCTCAAACCCCAACCCTACTACTCCAAATTTCATCCTTCTAAGTCTCTTGATTGAACCGTAGAAATTTCACATTGATTTGAGATTCGAGTTGATCATGTTAAGGGCTTCGACAAGCATCCTTTATTTTTGTGAATAAAGTTTTGGAGTCGGAAATTCATATTTATCTTCCATTTTTAGGTATGTGGGGCTTTGAACAAGATTATCCTTTCTATCTTGTGCCCGGTATTTTTGTTGAATTACATTGATATGAGATTTTACATATTTTATCATGAATTAGAAATATGGTTTTACATCTTATATTATTGTCCATGAGCTATGAGATTATGTCATCCGATATGTGTATGATGTTGAGATGGAATTATGTCCAAGAAGTATTTGTTTATGAGAGTATGATGATTTAATTTGTTAAGCCTTGATTTATACTATCATTCCACTATTTCCTTATTATGAATTTATAATTGATATTGGAAATTCTATATCCCTACTATGGATTGATGTCTTAAGTACCTTTAAATGAGAGTGGATGGCAAATTGAGAAATGTTGATATTGAAGTTGCAGTAAGTCTTGATATTTTTTGGATGGTTTTGATGAGTTAAATTGTTGAAAATATTATGTATTGAGTCTTCATATACTTGTCCAAATGTCAAGTTGGTTATGGTTCAACGCATTGATACCTTGTTGATGTTGAGGAAGATTAAAATGTTTTGAGCTAAAATGTGTTGAGTTAGGAAACCACAAATTGATATGATTTGATAAATGAGAAAGAGATTTGATTTGGTCTTTATGATAGACCTTTGTGATGTTGTGGTGGATTTCCTAATGCGTTCTGAGCTTGTCGGGGAGTAGTACTTAGCACCGAGAGGGAAATTTGGTATTTCTCCAAACCTATGTGCCACCGTAGGGTTGTTTGATGATGATATTATTGGCCAGAGAGCCCGATTGTGATTATTGCAGTTGTAAGGTCGTACTCCCTAGCAAAGAGTATGACGCTCCCTCCAACGGAGGTTTCAAAAGTTGTTATTCCACGTAGCTCACGTGGGGTTGTCAGTAATAGGAAACTCCCTTGTCCATAAGATTCAGGTTTATTGAAATACCGAGTCACTCCGAGTTTTGATGTGGTAAATCAAGTTGCCTATGATGATCTATAATGATTTATGAGGTTTTTCTCCTATATTTCCTATCTAAGATGTTATGAGTTGCATGATTCAATGTCACTCAAGCTAGGTGTGTCATTATGGTTCGTATGTATGTTTTTACGAAATTTATGATTTTATTTATATTTTGCATGCGCCCTCACATACTCAGTGCGTATCTTGCACTGACCCACATATTTCTCTTTGGGCTACATTCTTACCATGATGTAGGTTCTGGTACTCAGCCGCAGCCGCGATAGTGATATCCGTGTGCCGCATCTATGTTCCTTCAGTGGTGATTCCTCATGGTTCGAGGACCAAGTTGCTAGTTTTGGTGCTGTTGTTTTGTGATCTCTTTGGTTTGTTGAATCAGTTGGGGGTTTGTCCCAATGGCTCGTTGATTTTGCTGTATAGAGGCTATGTCAGACTAGTGTATTGTTAGGTTGGTTTGTGTATAGACATTCCATATATGTACAGTCTAACGATATTCCATGCCATGTGTGATGTGATATGATATGTACTTATATATATCCTTAGTGTAGCGTGTATGTTGTTGTGTTGGAACCCAAGGTAGTGTTTTGGCTTAAAGGGTTAGCTTGAGGCTAGGTGTAGCCTTGGGCACCGTGTGGCATCTCGGGATGATATTTTGGGGCGTTACATGATAACATGACATACGGATAATTGATATAAATGATAACATGAATGACTGTATCTGATAGTCCTGAATCTAATGGAACTAGCTGAGTCCCGTACTGTATCTGAGTTGACTGTATTAGACAGTCCTAAAATCTGAAGAACTATCTGAGTTCTTTTACTAAGATTGATACTAAAACGGTGGGAGATAGTTATCTAACTGACATGCCCCTAATATGCCATTATGGATGAATTGGGGTCCAATCTGTAACCCCAATTGGAAGGGTGTCAATACCGTGCCACTGGTAAAGATAAACTGTGGGTAACTCTCGTCTGATAGTGTCCCCTAAATGAGGACGGTGGGACCCTTATCTGACAAAGTGTTGATGTCTCAAAATATGTTGGCTACATAGTTCTAGCATGCATGATGACTTCTAAGAATCACACCCTTATCTGACAATGTGTGGTCCGACCCTTGGGTTCACTCGGTGCTAATTTCTACTTCCATCTGAATAGACTCTAAACATGATTAACTGAACTGAATTGGGATGAGTTAAATGAGTTCCGTTGACTAACAGAACGCTACTGATATCTGAAACTAACTGAAATTACAGAGATTACTGAGTTTTCCTGGGTCATGAGACTGACTGAATTCTACTGAACATGGCTTGACTGGGAATATTTTTGAAACATGACACTGATTCTAGGCACACAACTATATTTTTTGGGTAGAAGGAAACTGACAAAGCATGACTTTCTCGCGTACAAGATCCACATCAACTATACATAATCTAATAAGTTGTGGATTTCACAAAGTACATGGTTATCATACTACCTAACATAGATGAGAATACTGACAATCATATTACAATCTCATGTTCTAATATCATGGGCATTACAACAACATATACATTTCACATTGATTGCATGGAGACCATTTAAACATAGGAGGATGACAAGCATGTCACATTTTGTTTATGTTTTGAGTTGTAAGGCATGATTTATACTCTTTCAAGCATTTTATCAAACACCTTGCATGCACAATTTAGAGCATAGGTGAAATCATCAAATTACACATCATAAGCAACTAAATTCGTGGATTTTATCTTGCATATTAACATAATATCATGAAAAACACACAAGGACTCCGGATTTGAAATCAATCAACATCAACAACATGATTACAATTAACCGACAACATAAATACCATGATTTATTGATAAAACAATGTTCTTGAGCTTTATGGATGGAAGGAATCTATGAATGAACACAACGCATACCTTGGTTCATAAATACACAAAGATTGACGGGGGAAATTCTTGAATTCTTAATCTTCTATAAAAAGCCCTAGGTTGTTCTTGAGAGGTATTTAGGAGAAGAGAGTGTATTTTGGGTGAAAAGTGGTTGAATCACATATTAAAGGGCTTAAATAGGGGTGGGAAATTGACCCTTTTAACCTTGGACATGTCTTGTAATTTCAATAAAAATTTCCTGAATTGGACCCCTAGTACGACGCAGCACTATCGCACTGTGTCACTAGAATTTGACAATTAGAAACTCAGGGATGGCGCGACGCGGATCCATTACATTGCCCCCTTTTTTGTGACCTAGAACTTTGGTGCGATGTGGAGGAAATCGTGTTGAGACACTGGAAAAGGACAATTTCCATTTTAGCTTGTGGCGCGGCGCGCTACTGACCAATATGGTGCTGTTTTATGATGGGAATTTCAAATAGTCATAACTTCTTACCTGGTTATCGGATTTAGATGAATTTTATATCGATGGAAAGCTTATTGAATTTCCCACATGAAAAAAAGTGAAAATATTAAAAATACCACATGTACAAAAGTGGATTAATCTTTCAAAGAAAGCTCTTAATATTTTTTAGATGATTTCAAGCTAGAAAAAAGTATGAAGTATTATAGTAAGTGGGACCCACTTGGGGCTTTTGGTGCCGTTTTTGGACTTGAAGAACAATGGTGCAATATAGATATCAATATTCTCATAATGATCTGTTAATGTGGTTTTCATAACTTGGCACCTTGTAGAAGCTTCTCATAAAAGAGAAGTAATGGTTTAGTAGTTCGTGAGATTTCTTTAGATTTGAGGTAGGTTAGGATTATTATTTGTTAGGTTGAGCTATGTTATAATATAATTGTGATATCTTGTTATCTTCAGAGGGGTTTTAGGTGTTGTACTGATAAATGGAAAGACTTGGGATTAGTTTCATCACTTAGGTCATTTGAACTTATAGATTGGAATGCTTCACTTGTTGGTTTGAACCTTAGGGAACCGGACTTCAGATCTCATGGCTAGCATAATGATGCCTTAGTTACTCTAGTTGGATGTGAGTGACCTTGTCACTCATGTTATAGGTAAGTTTACCCTAGTTTCTTACATTAATGGAAGTGCGTTACATACTATGGTTGAGTTGATGTAGAGTATGGGAAAGTCCTTGACCTTAGGACTATAGTGGCTTGCTATATATATAAGTGTTGATTTAGATACCTTAGCCTAATCCCTGGTAAAAGTTTGACTTTGAATGAATTTTGAGAAATTAGAAGTGGGTTCTTGACCCACTATAAGCTTGGACGTATATAGTTCCCTTAAAGACCTTAGACACTTACTAAAGGCGTAGGAAATGCTCCCTTGGAAGCATGTTGGTTAATCATGGTAAATGTATTATGGGGATGACATTGGAAGTGATATTTGTGGATTGTTGGCTAAATTATTGTTAATGCTATAAGTAGATATGGATTATGCTATTGCTCATGATATACTTTTATTGAGTAATGAGCTAGTGATCATTCTATAAATCCCTTTTATTTCTACTATTGTGAGTCATGATGTTAATATTTCTAGAGGGAATGTTTATTAACTATATGGGAAGCTATGTTACTAATTATTCTTGATACCTGATGATAATTTGTAATACTTATGTTATATATTCATATATCTATTCGTAAGTAGACATTGATGACAAATGAAAAGTCATTGAGGTATGCTGATAAGACTTGATCCGGGGCCTTATCGTAATGGGCATCCCAAGTCCAAAAAGGATTAGAGACAACCCTCAATTCCCTACCCAACCTTCATATACCCTGGGTTGGATGAATTTCAAATGAATAACAAGATAGTGTATTTTAAACAACTTCCAGACTCTAAGATAGGTTACCAATAATCAATTACCAAACTAAACCATGAGAAAACAACCAAAACAATGACTAAGTTCCTATTCATAACATAATATAAAAGGATAGAACAATCATAAATCCAGTTCAGTGGTTGGTTGCATGATTGTAATTGTAGAATCAAGTCATTCTCTTGCGAAAACTGATAGCACATTATTTCTTGAATTCAGTTATGACCTTGATACAGAACAAGATTATCTTTGTGAATATTTTTAATCCTTGTTGGCTGATGATGATAACTTCAGTTTTAACAATATCTCTGCTATATTCTTTGTGAGGTGATTGATTAAAACTCTACAAAGTAAATTTAATAAAAGATATGGTATTTTTTGTCGGGATATCATGCGATTTAAGTCATATCTCTAACAACTTACAATTTGTAATTTGAAGCTCTTTGACAAGGTCAAAAAATATTATATGTGGTAAGACAGTGGATTCAAGTTTCAATGCACCATGAGATTAAGATACCAGGTTCAAGACCTAATGTACCTTAATGATAAGATGTTGAGTTTGGATTTC